>NW_015506520.1:92014-114750 GCF_001515645.1 Sinocyclocheilus grahami
ATTTTTTTTTTTTTTTTTTTTAGCTTTAAACCATTGCTTCCCGGTTAAAATATGAAAAAAACCCCCAAAACATAAAAAAGTCATCTGGTCTGAATCAGGATAGAAATCTGCACAGATCAAACTCTGTTTACAAGTCAGTCCAAAACAGTTCAAAACAAATATGTGGGTGGATTTTGATGTGAGAGGAAAACAGGAGATGGACTTTTTTTTCACTGGAGGAAGCGTTATTATGGATTATGGACTCGTATTTTGGCCTGAAGAGACAGTTTAAAGTAAAAACGTCTTAGTGATGCATTTGTTTCTTATAAATATGCAGCTATTCACTGCTCAAGATGTTAATTGATGGACTGGAGTGGTGTGGATTACTGTGATGTTTTTATCAGCTGTTTGGACTCTCATTCTGACGGCACCCATTCACTGCAGAGCATCCACTGGTGAGCAAGTGATGTAATGTAATGCTACATTTATCAAAATTTGATGAATAAATAAAAACTCATCTACATCTTGGATGGCCTGAGGATGAGCACATTTGTAGCAAATTTTCATTTTTGGTTGTTCTTTTAGGATGAAACTATACAGAAAGTTGAAGTAGTAGTAGTAGTAGTAGTATACTTTATTGTCCTCAAGAGGAAAATTGTTATGGACTACATGTTGCTGCAGACATACAATAAACATATAAAAAACTAAATTAAATAAAATCAAGATGAACTCTTGTTCAGACTTCATTCTTCTTCATTCTTCAACTCTGGAAAATATGTCTTGAGTGCCCATTTATTTAGGAGAATCTCCTCTGCAGGGTACAGAAATAGCCAGCAGCCACTCCCTCAGTCTCCATAGTTCTGCCACGAGGCGGTTCTATCGCTTCATTCCTCTTGCCGTCCTGACAGAGAGATTTCTGTGCGAGTCTACCCTGCCCCATCACCCCCTCCACCCAGCAGCCCAGGAAATATCACCTGCCACACCCAACCAGCACAGCCACTCAATGATCTGAACAGTTGCCCTGTCCATTTGACTTTGATACGCTCAGTTGGAAAAAAAAAAAAATCATATAACTAAAAAGTGCTGACCAAGTGTTGACTGCTGATTTTAGAGATTAATTAGTATTAGAATTAGCATTACTATAGTATTTATTATTATTTTGAAAACAAATTGCTATTTTTATATTTTCATTTTTATTTTAGTTTTCATAATTTTGTTGATTTTGGCATTTTTATGAGCTTTTCTTTAATAATTTTTTTTTTTAATCATTTTAGTACTTCAACTCAAACTGACTTAACAGCTGTCAACAGTATTTCTAATTTTAATTTAGTTTAAGTTTTACCATCTAACACACACACACACACACACACACACACACACACACACACACACACACACACACACAGACAGGTTTGTTTTTGTGAAAAGTGGGGAGTCTCCATAGGCGTAATGGTTTTTATACTGTACAGACCGTATATTCTATTGCCCTACACCAACCCTACCCCTAAACCTACCCCTAAACATTCCAAACAGACATTCTAAGACAACATCCTGTGCAGAGAGGAAACACACCCTAGAGACTTAAAATCTAAACAATGAATTGGACGTTCCATGGATGACATCATTGAAGAGTAAATTAGCAATAAACTCGATGTAATTCAGAACATCCACTCATTACTTTCAAACAGAGCGTGAGGGCATCATCCACTTCAATCACAAACTAACTGATTACATATTCACTTCTGAGGACCAAAAGGTAGCACATAACTTACGTAATATGAGATTTCAAAATCCAAACATCTTCCAAACACTCCCACACAGCTCACTTGAATAAACTGAATAACAATTGATTCCATCAAAACCAGAAAACCAGTTAGCCCTCCAAACAGCATTTCAAACCCTTGAGATAACCAATCTCTTTGGGCTAAACTGCTGGTTTCTTCAAACATTCAGAGACCTTGAGACATTCAACTTCAGCCTTTTAAAAGAAATCAAAAGACCCTCCTGACCTGCTCTAAAAAAAGAAAAACTAATAACTTAACACACATACTAATACACTAAACCTTAATTAAGCCAACTTAGTTTCCAAAAACACCAATTTTAACAACAGTTATATTGGAATATTCCAATGTTCCGACATTTAGTGTTGGAATATTAACTGTTCCAGTGGTGATGGGAACTTCTGTACCAAATTAATGGGAAAAAAATGTGCATTTAATGACCATTAGAAAGCTATTTTATAAGTATATGCTTATGTGCAACTGTTTCTTGTTTATGCATAACATGTCCTCTTATTATATTGTAAATTGAATTCCCAATGCGTTCCAGTTTTGTTTGTGATTTGGTTCAGTTAATTAAGATACACTGCAACCATGGTTAGTATCACGTGTAGCACTTCTTGCACAATTTAGGTGGTTTTCTGTGCTAAAACATGCTGGCAATGCGCTAAACCATGGTAGCAAACTGTTAAACAATATAGAAATATTTGGCAACATGCTAAAACATACAAGCAGCAAGAAAAATATTAAAACATGTTAGAAACCTGCAAATCTTGCTAAAACGTTAACAATTCGTTTAAACATGAATAAGCTTCTAGAAACATGCTTAATGACGTCAACAGAACAAACTGGCATCTTCTAGAAACATGCTAAACATGCTAGCAACACTTAGCGACATGTTAGAATATGTTAACAAGTTCTAGTAACATGCTAGCAATTATTAACAGCCCTCAGCTTCATGTTCGAACATGCTAAAAGCCAACCCAGGCTCATTTGAAATACGTGCCTCTAAATACATTTCTGCAACACCGATATTATGTACCTTACTGCACGTTTCAAAGTGAAATGTGCAGATAGTGAAACCTATACATATGACGCTGGATATGTGACGCTAACATTCAAAATATCAGTTTTGAAATCTCGCAGCATGTTAAAATAGTTTTGAATATATAACATAATATTCCTCAAGCAATTGTGCGAAAATTAGGCTTTATTACAGTAATAGAAACTGTGGACCTGTAAATCATACTTTGTGTGAAAAGGAATAAAAGTTGTTGGCGTTTTACTGCTTATAGTGTTTATTTCAACTGGAAACTGCAGCGATTCGTATGTATAGGTATGTTTTTTCAGTTTTGCAGAAATGTATTTAGAGGCACGTATTTCGAATGATCCTAAGTTGCTAAAAGCAGTTGGTTGTCTGCTTTTAAAATTGGTTCAAACTTAAAATCTTTTAAATTCAAGATATTAAATCGTTTTTTTTCATACTTTCTGGACAGGCTTTTTATTAGATTGTAAATCTAATTCCCAATGTGTTACACTTCGATGCGATTCAAGCATATCAGCTCATTATCCTACACCACAGCCATGGTTAGTATCACTCCTCGCACGATTTAGTTGATTTTCTAGCACAAGTCACAACATCATGTTTTTGACGCAACAGTGCTGTTTGATTGTCAAAATATCCTGCTGCAGAGCAATCAACTGAAACACGCATTGGTTTGGCAATGCATCTCATATGAGGAACCTTAAAATGACATCTGGAGAGGTTCAAATACGGCTACCAGATGAGCTTGAAGGGAGCAGCTTTGAAGTTCTCATAATTAAAAGCAAATCTGAGCACAAATACAGATCCCACTGAAGTCGGGAGGAAATGACTCCAGTGTTTGGGACAGTGGTTGCTTAATGGATGCTGTTGCAGGAAATAAACATATAACCCCCAAAACATCCCTTATTTTCTAAGATGAGATAGAAAGTGGGGTCCCACTTTATATTAAGTGGCCTTAACTACTATGTACTTACATTTAAATGAATCATTTGGTACAATGCACTTATTGTGTACATACATGTTTTTACATTGTACTTATACTTTAAAAATGCCTGCATGTAATTACATCTGTAATTAATTTCTGTAACTACATTTATAATTACACTGTTGACCCATACACTGTGACCCATGTAAGGACACCTTAACCCACACTTAAACCTACCCATACCACCAAACCTGTCCCCAACCTCACCCGTTTCCCACCTCAATAGCAGCAAAAGTGTTTTGTAATATGAACACAAAAAGTACATTGTACTTATTTTTTGATGTACACTCTTAAAAATAATGGTGCTTCAAAAGGTTCTTCACAGCGATGCCATAGAAGAACCATTTTTGGTTCCACAAAGAAGCATTCAGTCAAAGGTTCTTTAAAGAACCATCTCTTTCTTACCTTTTTGTAATCTGAAGAACCTTTTTTCACCACAAAGAACCTTTTGTGAAACAGAAAGGTTCTTCAGATGTTAAAGGTTTTTTATGGAACCATTTAGACAAAAAGGTTCTTCTATGGCATCGTGAAGCACCTTTATTTTTAAGAGTGTAGGTACATAGTAGTTAAGGCCACTTAATATAAAGTGGGACCGAAAGTGGAAAGTAAACGCTGGGTTATTTTTCATCTGAAAACATTACTGTACCTGTGAATGGCATCTTCTAGTGTCTTGACGTGAAGTTCATCTTGCTCGACCTGTTTCCTCCGACCTTCATCTTCCTCTTGTGGCATTGCTGGTGTCCCCTGCAGAAGCCATCTCTCCCTCATGGCTTTAGACTGTAAGACAAAGACATTTTCTACAGTTAGGTAATTGAACTAGTTCATCGGTGGCCAACTTTGGCCCTGGGAAGCCACATTCCTGCAGAGGTTTGCTCCAACCTTGATAAAAACTAGCCTGCCTGTAGTTTTCTAGAAACTCTTAGACCTTGATTAGCTTGTTCAGGTGTGTTTGATTAGGGTTGGAGCTGAACTCTGCAGGACTGTGGCTCTCAGGACCGACGCTGGCCAGCCCTGATCTTAGAGGATTTATGAGGTGTTCATCACACACGTGTTTGGGATTGACAAAAGTCTTAGTACTGCAAGAGGTGTGAATCATGTACATAATACAGTTTGCAGGAGACAATCGGCTTTTCTGCCATATTGCACATTTCGCGGCAGTTTCAATGTGAAATGTCCAGTAAGTTGCCCTAAAACACACCACAGATGTTCACAAATACATTTACTGATGCGACCATGCAATTTTTACTTCCTATTTTAATGTGGGTTTGAGCTGTTTTATTGAACCATACAGTAGTTTCACCGTTTTCGTACTGTAGCGCTTCACCTCACAAGTGCAATGCCATATTGCATGAACTACCTAGCAAACCTATTTAGAAAACCCATACATATAAAGCTGTATATGTGACACTAACATTCAAAAGTATCAGTTTTCAAATCTCGCAGCATCTTAAAATTGTTTTGAGGTCATAACCTAATAATGCGCAAGGAATCATGCGAAAAATAGGCTTTCTTAATCGAAACTCGGGCCCTGTAAATCATAACTTGTGTAAGAAAGAAATAGAAGTTGAGTTTTACTGCCTCTAGTGTTCATTTCATCTGGAAACTGCTGCAAGTCATACGTATTGGTACGTTTTTGAGTTTTGCAGAAATGTAGCTAGAGGCACGTATTTCCAATGAGTCTTTAGGTAGTTTAAAGGGGTTGGATGGGCTTGGGAGGCTGGGAGACCTGCTAAACCAAAGTCAATCACGTATTTACATTATTGTATGGATTGTTGCTTACCACAGAAAAAAATACTTTATATGTGCATTGTTTGACATATAAGTTCAGAATATACTGTAAATATCATGTGATGCCAGATTCTCATGTAAACTTGAATACATTTATAACCTGTCCAACATGAACAGCTGTTAACAAAGTCACCAGCTGTGGTTGAACTGACTCTGTGTGAGCTATGTGAGCTATGAGGTCTTTCAAGACCCCTTACGCCTAGTCATCACCTCCATGAAGATCAACCACAGGAACTCAGGACTGTTTCACAAGCTGCTGAAGGTATGCAGTCTTAGATTTCAAGACTTCCCACATGTTTGGCTTCAACAAACTCAGGCTGTTTTAAGACTGTTTTAAAAGCATTCATTTTCAGATCATCATAACTTGATGATTGCACTAAATTCTTGCTAAAAGCAGTTTTGTGTTTTATTGCATGACTCTCTGGGATACTTGATTGTAATTGGCCAATTATGACATTCTGCCAACAAATATATAGTGACCACTACACTGTATAATATTGTCTAAGGCACCACTTCCATACATAGCGCTGTTAGTTTCATTTCATTTGATCATGTATGGTCTGCCGGTCATTATTGCAAAATAAAGCTCTTCTGGGAGACACAAAGCCTTATTTTGAGCACCCTGTGGGATTATTTTGCAGTAATGGTTGGTTGCTTGTATATTATGCAATTACATTAAAGCTACTTGTTCTTGTTCTTGTTTATTTATTTATATAGCACCATTTAAAACACAACCGAGGTTGAACCAAAGTGCTTTACATAAAAAATACAAGAATAGAAACAAACATTGACAACATAAAACACCACATCGACATATAAAACACCACATAGATCATTGTATGCTACCAATATTAGATGTGCTTTCAACAGTTTCTTAAAAATTGACAGTGATTTGGCAGACCTGATCGGCAGGGGCAACTCATTCCAAAGTCTCGGCCCTATCACAGCGAAGGCCCAATCGCCTTTATATAGGCGATTTGTTCTAGACACTACAAGTAATTTTTGATTCTCTGATCGTAATGTTCTAGGAGGATTATATGGGATTAAAAGGTTTGGCAAATACAATGGGACCTGGTTGTTTAAAGATTTGAACACGAACAATACAATTTTATATTTAATTCTAAGATGGACTGGGAGCCAATTTAAAGAAACTAACACAGGGGTAATTGATTCATATTTCTTTACCTTTTTTAGTAACCTCGCCGTAGCATTTTGTACTGATTGTAGTCGAGACAAAGATGTGGCGGTGATGCCAGAATACAAAGAATTGCAGAAATCCAGTCGTGATAGAATAAAGGCATGGATTACTCTTTCAGAGTCTGAGTTTGTTAAGAACGGTTTAACTTTGGCTAATAAACGCAAATGATAAAAACCAGAGTTAATTTGCTTATCTAATTTTAGGTTATTATCAATTAGGAAGCCTAAATCTCTTACAGTTTTTTTCAAATATGGTGCCAGAGGGCTCGCATCTAATAATTTTTTTTGTGGAGTTATTTGGGAGGATAAAAACAATGACCTCTGTTTTTTCCTCATTTAGCATTAAACAATTTTTCGGTCCTTTAAACACTCTAGAAATTACTCAAATTAATTTGTGGAATGTCTGAATGGTAAATACATTTGCGTGTCATCGGCATAACAATGAAATGATACACCATACTTTCTAAAAATGCTGCCCAGAGGGAGCAAGTATAAAGAAAAAAGTATAGGAGAAAGGATAGAGCCTTGCGGAACCCCCCAAGGAAGATGTTTTTTAACTGAGATTTTATTATTATAATTAACTGAAAAACATCTATTGCTCAAATAGGACTGAAATCATTTTAAGACTGTACCCTTTAGCCCTACTGAATGTTCAAGACGGGAGATGAGGATGTTATGGTCGATCATGTCAAAAGCTGCACTCAAATCAAGCAACACCAAAACAACATAATCTCCTTTGTCTAAGGCCAGGAAAATCTCACTTAACACTTTCAATAATGCTGTCTCATTGCTGTGGGCTGTTTTGAACCCTGATTGAAACCTTTCTCCTAAAGAATTTTCACTTAGAAATGAGAGCAGTTGTTGCAATACAACTTTTTCTAAGATTTTTGAGGCAAAGCACAGCTGAGAGATTAATCTGCAATTCTGCATTTCATCCTGAGCTAAATTTGGTCGTTTTAGCTGAGGTGTCACCACATCATGTTTAAACTCTAGTGGACATATTCCACTAGACAAACTTTTGTTGATCAGATGTGCTAAACTCAGTGATACGCAATCAAAGGTCTGCTTTAACAAACGACTAGGTATGAAATTATTTGCACAGAATGTAGGTTTCATTTTTTGCACAATATCCTGCAGCATAGTCGAAGTAATAGGATCAAAAACCCTCAATTCAGCAGTGCAAGCAGGATAGTCAGATGGATCAGTTTTCACCAGAGGAATCTGCGCACGTTGATCAGCAATCTTTTGACTAAAAATTTTTTGAAAGTCCTCACAGGAAATAACTGAGGACTTTTGATACACATTACTCAAAGGTTGAATTACAGAATTAAGGACACGGTTATTATCATTTAGCCAAGGATTTATCTTTAATTTATGACTTGTAGGTCTTAGTGGGGCAATGCTATCTAAGATGTCCTCACAAGTTGATTTTAATAGAATCCAATGATCATCGGCATTTAAATGCTGTAGAGGTGTTTCCAGCATAGATATATTACATTTTGTTTTAAACAGCGCAGAAAATTCTACATGGGAAGTACTACTTAGTCTCCTTGACCAGCACAAAGAGTCTTCTAGATAAACAGGTTGAATGGCAATAAAAGTCTTAAAAAGGATTGGCATATGATCAGAGAAATTAGTTTCACAAACAGTTACGTCATCAACTTGCAAATTATGGATTAAGATCAGATCTAACATATGGCCTAATTTGTGGGTGGGGCTTTTTACCCATTGCTGCAAATCGAATGACTCAATCAAATTTATAAATTCACTTGAAAGCATGTCATTGCCACAACAAATATGGACATTAAAAATCACCCAATATTAAAAAGCGATCAATTTTGTGTAAATTTCACTCAAAAAATCGGAAAATTCCTGAACAAAAACTCTATTTGTTCTCTGCTATCAGGATTCATAGGTATTTTTTCCATTCATTTTCCATTTATTAAAAAAAATAAATAAATTCACGAACCAAACCAATCAGCTAAATTAAACCAGATTAAAACTCTTGATTTAAAGCAAAAAAAAGAAAGAAAAATATTTACAAATTAAACAAAAAAGACAAAGATACAGGATTGTGTACATAAAAGGAAAGAATCACAACCCCATGAAACATTGCAAATGTCATAATCAAATGTAAGAAGATGGAGAAACAATCTACTATTTACAGATGTTGATTGAGACAATGAATAGGATTTTTACTTTTGGAACCTGTCTCTTGTGCTTTATTTAAAGGGGTCATGAACTGAGAAATCAAATTTCCCTTGATCTTTTGACATATAACAGGTCATTGTACAATAAAAACATCCTGTAAGTTTCAAAACTCAAAACTTTCTAATTCGTTTAAAACAGCTTTTATTGCAACCAAGCTCAGAAAACGACTTGTTTTGGAATGTGCCACTTTATGACATAATAGTGCGGTTAAACACTAAACACTGATACGCAATTGTAGCAGAAGGAGAGGAAATACTAGCCACTCACGTCTAAAAAGAGCTCCAGATCGCGTCAATGAAACAGTTTGTTTGTTTGCTTTACTTTGTTACGTATTCGTTTTTAAAGACGACAGTTTGACGCAGGCTTTTCAGAGAGACTGAAAGTAAAAGACTGAGTCTGACTATATTGGATCCAACAGTAATGTCGCACACATAAGTGTGAGTAAACGCGCCTTTACCACTATTGCATTGTCTTTTCCAGACCGTTTGATATATACTGAGTATTTATATGTTTTTAACCCAAAGTACGTCAGAGCAGTGTCCATCTGTTATTTTAATAAGCGAAACTGTCAGCCAATCATAGCAGTGGGCGTTTATTTGCGAGTCTTGAATGTGCCCCACCTATAAAAATGGACCGTTCTGAAGAGAGGCTCAAAAACAGGATATAAAATAGCCTATTGCTTCTAAATTATGATTTTTATTATGTAAAATCCCCACTAACATTATAAGTAAACCTCAGAGAACATTATAAAATAATAAAAAAATGCAGTTCATGACCCCTTTAAAAGTGGCAAATAATTGAGTTTTGTTTAGTATCTGCACAGCATAGCCTACTTTTCTTTACTGTATGCTTACAATTTCACATCATATTTTTTCCATGTATGAAAAAATAAACTGAGATACAAATATTTCTGTTGGCCCTCAAAAATCTAGACATATATCACAGGCATTGCAGCTGTACTTTCCGATGAGAACTTGCTTCAGAAGCTGATTACACCCACTACTAAACAAACATCTTCCCGGATACGCTCCTCTTTTTCAGTCAAGTCCTCACTTTGAATTTAGCTCTTTGAAAAAAAACACTCACTTCCTTTTCATTACGATACACATTTGTGCATATGATTAGCTATAGCTAACGTCAGTGCTGTTGTTAGCTGTTGTGTGCAGTTCTTCATGAAACATAAGTGTTCACTGTTATCTTTTAGTCTCTGGGCAGTCTTTACAAAAGTCTCACAGTACGACAGCGTTATCAAATCTTTTGCAGTCATTGAGAATAAGTGTTTCTTTTCCCTCACATCCTTCTCTCCAGTGGCCTAGACAAAATCTCTTTCATGAGTGACTTTAAACCAAAGGCTGTGTTTTTTGTGTAAACTAACTGCCATAGAATTTGGGTGATAACACCACAGAGTAATTCTGCATAAATGAGGCAAACCCCTGGCTATCTGATAACACACTCTTGTGTTGCCAGAATTGATTCAGACATGTTCCCCTGACGCCGACTCGCACAGAGAGAAAAAAGATTATCATCAGGACAAAAATTCAAAGATTACTTTCTAGTAATTTCCAAACCCAAATTTGATTCCACTGTCCTACCTTTACCCATTGTATTATTTAGGTCCAACTAGTATGTGTGCATCATCAATGTAGATAGCAATGTTAGATGTTAGCTAGGCAGTGATTCAGGAGTGAAGATTCTCTTTAGGATTCTCTTTAGGATTTGGATTTACTGTACCACCAAAACAAACACTGGTTGACATTTGCATTTGTCTGCTGCAGGAGATGCAATGAATCGAAACTGCTCACCAAAGGTAGCTTATGAGAAATGTGCTATACTAGCCAGAGCAATAAAAAGATGCAAATGTTATGGCATCAAATGAAGCTTCATTTCTGCATGTTCAGTTTCAAGCACACAGATTCACATCAGAACCAATCTCTTGATGTCAAATGAACTCAAAAGCCCTCAGTGGTCCACACCAAAACTCTTTTGTGGAATTACCCTATAAAACAACTTTGGAGAACATGATGCATTGATATGTAAACATATAGGAAAACATATTGAGAGCTGACATTTGAATGATCAGTTTGCTGTAATGGTGCAATGTCAAACTTTCAGATGTGACTTGAAGAGTTTTTTTTTTTACCTTGAAATGTTGAAGTTGTAGAACAAGTTCATCGAGTTGTCTTCTTTTGTCCTCTATCTCGGCTTGTCTTTTCCGCTTTTCCTGAAAATATATTAGAATTTTTTTTTGTTAAACCACTGAGAGTAACATTTGAATGATTTTTTAATGATAACACTGTTGAAAAAACCAGCATACGCTGGTTAGGTATGTTTTGACACTGGGATGCTGGTTTAACTTGGTCCTTTGCTGGTTTGTGCTGGTCCTTTGCTGGTTTTAGCTGGTCCTTTGCTGGTTTATGCTGGTCCTTTTGCTGGTTTATGCTGGTCATGTGCTGGCAAAGGACCAGCATAAACCAGCAAAGGACCAGCTTAAACCAGCATCCCAGCGTCAAAACATACCTAACCAGCAAATGCTGTTTTTTTCAACAGGGTTTGTGGAGATCAAATCCTCAGAGTTCTTAGCCACGAGGTACCAAATTTTAACTGCTCTATTACAAGATACACAAATTTGTATGGTCCTGTCAAGCAGACAAAAACATGAACATGATGAATAGGACGTGGCTTTGCATGGTTAAACGACATAGTTATCACTTAGGGGTGTACTTACTTTTGTTGCCAGTTATTTAGACAACAATGGCTGTATGTTGAGTTATTTTTAGAAGACAGTAAACCTGTACTGCTATACAAGCCGCACATTGACTACTCTAAAGTATCCTTTGCTGGTTTATGCTGGTCCTTTTGCTGGTTTATGCTGGTCATGTGCTGGCAAAGGACCAGCATAAACCAGCAAAGGACCAGCTTAAACCAGCATCCCAGCGTCAAAACATACCTAACCAGCAAATGCTGTTTTTTTCAAAAGGGAAGTAAGTAATTTTCTGTGACAATAGGGCCAAATAATTTCAGCTTGCCGATTTGAGTGGGTTTTGGCTTTGTTTTCCTATTGACTTGCTCTCTATGTAACGGTAGTCACGGAATAAGGAATGCAAACACTTCAAAATAGACTTTACTGAGAATGCAGGAGTTGATTACTCAAGACAATAACCGACAAAGGACAGAACCGAATAGGGAGTACATATACAGTAGTCAACATTTGAAGTGGATCAAATCCTTTCATCAAAGATGTCCTAAAACCAGTACAATCCGTTCTTGTCTTAGGACAACTTTGATGAACTTCTTTGATCCACTTCAAACGTTGACTACTGTACATATAGTAAATGAGGGAACTAAACAGGAACAGCTGGACAAGGAATAACTAATCAGTAACGATAGAAACTAAAGAGAACTCATAACAGACATGACAGGAACCAAACTAAACTGAACATAACCGTGACACTCTGCAGTCCTCATACATTATTTGTATGCATATTTGCATTGTTTTGATCGTTCTCTGTAGGTCCCACCTTCTCGCTCGCCACAATTAGTCAATAATGCACAATGCCTGCATGTTATTGGTCAAACTTTTCAATCATTACCTACAGCAAGTATGAAAACAATTGGAAAACAAAGTCAAAACCAAGATATTTTTAGGCAATTTAGAAATCCCGGACAGGGCATGTCTTGGAAAAAGAGGACAAATGGTCACCCAAGCTTAGTAGTGCATGCAGTGAATAGCTAAATACTTAAGCAGCTGTTTCACTTCTAACAACAACTGACTAAAAACAGGAAGCCATCAATTTTCAATAGTGAGCTGGGCAGAAAGAATTGTTTAGGTTATTTAAATATTCACATTTTCTTCAGAAAAATGTGACAGTTTGGTTGAAAATATGACCCACTGGAACAACACATTTACAAATGCTTGTCCACAACTTTGCAACACTGTGTATAATATAAACATATCACATCATACCCTAAACTCACCAAGTTTTTGACAGCCCGTCTTTGCAGGTGATATAATTCTTATTCACTTTACATGACCAGAGAAGCCCATAGAGGGAAACTGAGCCATATATGTACGTTACTGAGGTTCTTGAGTGTGTGTTCAAATATCTTGGCTGGCTCTGACACAGTTCACGAGCGCATTCCAGCGCCGAGTGCTGCTGCAGTCAGTATGTGCTCTCCTGTGAGCTCCACAGAAGGAAAACTGATACGTTATCCAGATGTGAACAAATGTGCCTCTAAAAATGGACCCTTACATATCAGTCAGTGAGTGATGCCACTGGATTTCACAGGAAAGCTAACTGATAATGGTTTCTTATGTCTTCTTTTAAAAGCTGAGCACTGAAATGGAAACATAATCCCTGATTTTGACATGTTGAAAAAGAGAAAATAAGGGGAAAGACCTGATTACCTTCTACTCCAGAGAAACCGATTAGGTTTTTAATTTAAAAAGCATATACATCTTTACAAATCCTCTGATGAATAGTCAGACATGAAACGTCCAGCAAGAGATCTGTCATTTATAAGTGCAAGATGGAGAAACTTTGTCTCAGAAAGACTCTTTTAATATCAATTTTATCAATAAAGAAATTCAAATGGGGATAATTTGTAATTTTTGTAAGGTGAAATTTAGTTATGTCAAAAGTCTTTGTATTAAATCCAGTACTGGAAATGATGGTGTAACAGTAATGTTCTTCTCTTATCTACTGATTACTGTGTATATATGTGTTTGTATATTAATGTGGTTTTTCTAAGGAATTGATGAATACTGACATCCTGTTGAAATAGCACATGAACAGCACACAGAAAAAACAACAACAGCATCAATGCAGAAGAAGAGAGATTATTTTGGCATCATATCTCATGCCCCCTTGTGAACAGTCATGCCAGCTGGAAGTGCTCACTATGTCTCTGTCAACTTCATTCATCCGGGCCAAGAAAGTTACCACAATAAACTGCAAAATATACACTTTGTAGGATGATTGTCATTCTGGCACCTGGAATATAAACTCTGGTATGTTGGAATAATCATTTTTTAATTCCAAATGAAATTTTATCAGCCAAGACTATAAATATAAGGCTTAACTGTAAAACAAACACACTTCTGGTTAAACCAGATTATACACAGCCGCCTTTTCTGAATGTGTTTTTTTTGTCTTTTCAGCTTGGACAATTTTAAGGCCTAAAAGTATTACATATGTACTTTTATGATGTGAACATGTCATAAACTTAAAATCTTATATTAAGATTAAAATGATATCTAATGTTAAAACTGATTATAATTGTTGCTTTTCCATGTATTTAAGAATAATGTGCATGTAGTATGTATGTTTTTGTGAGTGTGGCTCTAGCAACCTTATTAAACGTTATGGGTTTAATTTCCAGGTAGCACACAATAAAAAACGTTCCCCTTCGGGAACTCGAGCTGCGTCGGAAAACGCTAGGGGAACGCCTTCAGCGATACCAAGCTCTGAATCATATGTGTAATCAGTCGAACGATGGGCGAGACGTCAGCGGCAGGTGACGTCATGACCAGGAAGCTTTAAAAGCACGTGAGGTGCAGCCGGCGCTAGCTTTCTGTCATTCAGCTAAGCTCTCTGTGTGTGTTGGTCACGATTTATGTTCTGTGAGTCTTATTTATTGTTGTCTGTCCAAAGTCTATAAGCTCCAGCTATGTCTAAGCTCATGCAAGGACAAAGCATTTCCCCTATTAATGTGCTATAGATGTCTTTGGATTAAAGTGTGGGGCAAATTAATATATAACGATATGGTAAAAATATCAAAAGGAGAAGTATGCTAATATGTAGTTCTGAATCTAGGAAGTGACAATGAACCCCAGAACAGTCAGAAAAGCAGCTCATTTCAAATAGCCCAAAATATTTTAGTAAAACAATAGCTAAAATATATGTAAATGCAGTAACACTTTAGATTAGGGAACACTATTCACTATTAACTAGTTGCTTATTAGCATGCATATTACTAGACTGTTTATTAGTACTGTAGCGTCTGGACCTATCAGACACACCATTTTTCATTTGATTAACAAATCAATTATTCATTAGATTACCAAATCGTCACAGTCCCCTCACCAAATAAACTGGATGCCAGGATGTCGGCAACGACACCAGGCCCCCCCCTGGTTACCATGGCAACCCTGACACCAGATACATTTACGACCTAATGGAATTTAGGTGGAGAAATCACTGTCTTTTCCATAAGGAACCTCCCCAAGGCACAGTAGGAATGGACTTTTCTACTAATTAATTCATAGGAAAACTTTTATTTGAATGAACACACATAGCCTTCAGGTCATTGTGTATATTATTGCTGTCTTGTATATTATCTGTTGTATTGTAGACTATTAGTATGTTAGACTAGTTTAAGTGTTTATGTAGTTAATAAAGTCTTACTTGTATCACACTTGACGTTGTTTATTGTTTGCTCATAACTGTAGTAACTCAATCATGCCGATTTATGCTACAAGCTCTGTGTAGAGTTGTACAGTAAGAAAGTTATTTCCTTTAACCAGGAAATTAACGTTCTTAGAATTGACAGACAGTTGACCCTGAGAGGTCAGCTAAATATCTACAGCGGATCTAAATATTTATAATTAATTATAACTAGTTATGATTAATTATTCATATTTCCCCATGAGCTGATTCGCTACAGTACTTATAAAGCACATTTTAATGCCTTATTCTGCATGACCATATTCTAGATCCCTTAATCCTAAACATAACTACTACAACAATATCTTAAATGCAAAACCATACCATAAAACATAAACTTAAATTTATATTTAAGTTATATGTGTGTGTGTTAGCAAAATATTTGAGATTTTTTTGGGCCTCTTGATTTTTAAAAATGTATCACAAAGCATATCAAAATTTGTTTATGTGCTGAACATCACGGTTCTGTCCTTTATAAACGCAAATGTTTTTTAATGTGCATCACAACAACGTCAACTCTGAATCTATGCAAGCAATTTCTCATGTGACGGCAGGGTTGTAATTACACCGGCAGAGCGTTCGTCACTGGTTACATGCCCTACGGACTGGCACGACACTCCACGCCCCTCTCATCTGGAGAGAAAACTAAAGCCAGATCTATTTCACACCAAGTATGCGACACATTCCAGAGCTCAGAGTGACATACAGGAATAGGCCAGCAGCAAGAGACGTTCCTCATCACGGATCCATAAACTGTGACCCAAACATCTTGAAATATCACTCACGTGGAGGCTAATTTCCAGACAGACCGTAGCATCTGTAAAGAATTGGGGATAAGAGTTGAGCATGAAAACAGGTAATAGAAAAATGCTCAGTTGTGACGATGAGCCTGTTGAGTTGGTGAGACCCAAACAATGAGGACTTGTTTCCCAGCTCAAATGGAAAACATCTGCACGGCGGTACTGAAGCCACCCCCTCCATCTCTACTGATGCCATCAAACCCCTGAAGGCCTCTCTTTGAGTTCATTTGATTATTCTTTTGCTAGAGACAAAATATAAGAGATTTACTGAGATCTAAAGTTGAACAGAAACAATTGGAAATCCACAGAGGATGTCATTATAGCCGAGTCCAAGTGCCGAGGTTAAAAATCTTGGCCATGTACTCCTACGCAGGCCACATTCCCCTCTGACAGCTTCCCACGTTATGTGTGTAACAGGGCTTGATGCTTTTTACCCCAAGGAGAACAGAAACAATTTTCGGGGCACAATGACAAAATCCACATTATGTATACTATGTATACATCTCCGTGAAGTCAACTTCCTTGTGAAATGTGTACTTCCATGTGTAACGTATGTTATATGTGTACATATTCTACCTGTCGATTCTGCTTTCAGTACTGTTTGTGTATATTATATATATATAGATTGTATATGTATGTGCATACTGTATATGTGTGTATATTATAAACTATTGTATTGGAATGTTCGCTCCCTGAAAAATCCCACAATGCACCGCAAAAACTAGGGAGCATTGGTGTTCCCTATGCTCCCTTACCGGTAATTACATCACATTTCTGAAGCGCGAAACATAAACTACACGAGCCAACTCGATAAATATAATGATACGCGATAGAAGATTTGAAAAGACAAATGTTTTATTAGTATATTTCAGCATTAACACACAGTGCTAGACAGGACATGAACACATCTAGTTAACATTTATAACTGATATTCGGCTGAAATGTTGTAAGAACATGTAACCAAATGATATGTTTAAAGAGAATAAAAATAATATCAAAAAGAGATTGTCTCACGGTTGCCTTCTGGGACAAGACAAAGAACGAGAAAACAAGGATAAACTAAAAACTACAGTCTTTAAAAAACAATCCAAAAGGGAAACACAAGGCAGGGCGAGACTCACATGAAGCACAACTTCGACGTATAATTCCGGACCAGGCAAACTTAGAAACACAGGGCTATTAAACACATGAAATGCAATCAGGGAGAACAGAAACAGGTGAGGAGTAATCAAGGATAATTAACAGAACACAGCAGAGACAAATAAACATGACCAGGACAGGACCTGGAAGGAAACCAAATAAGGGCATACAGAAACAGGAGGTAGGAATAGAGGGAAAACAAAATCAGAACATAATCGTGACATTACTACCCCCTCCCGAAAAGCATGTCCCGCGCCGTAACAATTCCAACTGGCGGGGGGGCGCCCTGGAGGCTGGTGCAGGACGGGGACAAGGAATACCTCCAGGGCGGAGCAGGCAGCTCGAGGGGCCATGGCGGAGCAGGGAGCTCGGAAGGCCATGGCGGAGCAGGGAGTTCAGGAGCAGGAGCCCTCCGTGGGCTTAACTCGGGAACTGGAGCCCTCACTGGGCTAAACTTGGGAACAGGAGCCCACACTGGAGCGAGCTCTGGGGCTGGAGCCGACACTGGAGCGAGCTCTGGGGCTGGAGCTGACACTGGAGCGATCTCTGGGGCTGGAGCTGACACTGAAGCGATCTCTGGGGCTGGAGCTGACACTGAAGTGATCTCTGGGGCTGGAGCTGACACTGAAGTGGAAGTGGCATTTTATGAGCATCCACTCTTCTTTAGGTTTTGGTGAATTGGTGGCATATTTGTATGAATCTGTGCAATCTCATTTGTACATTTTCATATGATCTGCTTAAGCCCCACTGACGGGTACACTCTAAAAAATGCTGGGTTAAATACAACCCAGTGCTGGGTAAAATAGGGACAAACCCAGCAATTGGGTTGTTTTGATCCAGCGGTTGGGTTAAATGTTTAACCCAACCTTCTGGGTAGTAACCCAAACGCTGGGTCAAAACAACCCAATTGCTGGGTTTGTCCCTATTTTACCCAGCACTGGGTTGTATTTAACCCAGCATTTTTTAGAGTGTAAGTTTAGAGATGATTCTTCATCTATTTCACCTCGTGAAATAAGTTGTTTTGTCATGAGATCATGTTGGACGAGTCCTGTTTGCTGTGAACTTGTTGGATGAAAATCTTTTATTAGAGCATTATTTCCAAAAACCTTCCTTTTTTACACTTTATTTGACATTCGAATCAGTCAAAAGCTGATTTATCTTTCTACTAAACAACAGTTGTTACCTGCATGCCATAGAGTATGAAACATCATGAAATTATGACCAGAATGATCTTAAACTACAAATCTGAGAGTAAAGTCATAATTCAGCATTGACTCAATCTCATGAGTAACTCCTAA
This sequence comes from Sinocyclocheilus grahami, assembly GCF_001515645.1. NCBI lineage: Eukaryota > Metazoa > Chordata > Actinopteri > Cypriniformes > Cyprinidae > Sinocyclocheilus > Sinocyclocheilus grahami. The sequence goes on from NW_015506520.1 coordinate 110,679, forward strand.
AGGAAATTCTTGAGGAGTAGATCATGCAGTCTTAAAAGTAAAGTATAATACACTATTCATCTGCTAGTAACATTCTTTAACTGACCTTGTTAACATGCTTTGCATCTTTTGGATGTCAATTCAACCACATAAACCACAAGTTCCTGAATTTAATCAGCATGTATTCCAAAAATAAATAACATCAGACAAAAACATCTGTTGGATGCTTAAGGCAAGTGGTTATATCTTCAGAAATTCTCTTCAATTCAACATCAATGTGAAGGTCTGAAGTCTATTATTTAAATTAGTCAGATTTAAAAAAAATTTTTTTACCTATGCATTTAATAATGCATTATGTGCACAAAGCTTACACTAAACTCTGGAGTCCACCATTAAGGAAATGTGTGGTGGATATTAACTGAAATAACTAAAATTAACTAAATTAAATTAACTTAAATCAAATTAACTAAGATATACAATATTGGGTAACACTTTACTTGAAGGGGTGTGCATAAGACTGACATGACACCTTCATAATCATGACATGACACATGTCATGAATATGAAGGAGGTTTTATGCATGTTTATGACAACTGTCATTAAGTGTCATTCGCTCAGTTATGTCATTTGTAATGCAAATATGACATTATTTGACCTAACCCTACCCCTACCCTTACCCCTAACCATAGCCCATAACAAAGACATCTCAAGCAATGTCATCTTTGCATTAGAAATTACATAACCGAGTGAATGACACTTAATGACAGTTGTCATAAACATGCATTAAAAACCTTCATATTCATGACATGTGTCATGTCATGATTATGTAGGTGTCATGTCATGATTATGAAGGTGTCATGTCAGTCTTATGCTTACTATTATAATAACAATGTAACCCAATAGGGTTACAAAAGCACAACTAGTATTGTAAAACCAATACTAAAATACAGTTTACAGGTGTGGTCCGTTTTCTATTGGTCCATGTGATAATCTTTCAGCTTCTGGAATTCACCAATATTGGATAATGGAAATTATAGAAGTGGTGTGAAGCTCTTTAATTTAAGTGGTCTTCATGTTGAATTTGACCCTATTATATGAATTATATATATACAGTATATATATATATATTATTATTATTATTTTTTAAATATGACATTGTGATTGGTTCAGGTCATGAGTTGGGTGGCAAACTTATATCTGTCTCTCGTATCATAGCAGAAAAAGACATTCCTAAATTCATCAGTGTGGAAGCATTTCCAGCTTGTCTACAACATAACACAATTTTGTTGTGAATTACGTAGGAATACAACAAGTTCACAAGTGTGTGACTTTCTCACTCACTCCCCCATGCTGCTGATGATTTGCTTGTGGCTTCAGGGGCATAACTTTCACACATCTCTCTCGCCTTCTCCCACCCTCTCTTCATTTCAATTCTGTTCGATGATTCAACTGGATATAAGCAGCAAATCGGGAATTACATTTTTATCAATAATTTATAGGTAATGTTTTATTTATTTATTTATTTTTTAAAATGGGACAATTATAATTTAGACAGTTATACTAAAAGTCTACCGTTATAATAGCTAGAGTTTATGATTTTTAATCTGAATTTACTTCAGAAAACTCGGAATAGCATACACCTAGAATAAATCTCCAACAATTACTTTCTACTGGGTTTTGACTTCTGTAGGTCAGAGGAACATACTGTATAAAAATTAATAAATAAGGGAAACTCAAAATTACGTGATTAAATAAATGTGAACCGGAAAAGAATAGAATCTGAACTAGACTGTTAGTTCTGAACAGTTCAGAGGAGAACTGTTGCAACAGGTTACATATGACAGTAAACTTCAGAAAACAACAACATAACTCCTTTTCAGCTTTGTTGCATAATAAGGTCATCCCTAATAACATCCTGTGAAAGGAAAAAAAAATTATAAAACCATAATATAATTGCATCCTGTGCAGAAAGCTACACACATTGCAATAGTCGGGGTGTGCATCATGCTACAAGAACTAGATGAGGAACATATGCTGAGGACTGGCCTGACCAGATAAATGAACCAGATAAAGCCAGGTAACAGTCTTTCATTTCATTAATGCAAACCAAATACTGAAACCTATGTCTAAGGTACTACTAATCTAGTGTCCACATTGCAAATATATTTGAAGAGAAATATGGTACACGCTGACATCAGTGCATAGCTGTTCTCATGTGCTCATGGGCTATTTTAGATCCACGTGTTCTCTCTAATGTCAGCAGAGCTACACCCTGCCGTTAGAACATCCAGTATGGAATGCATTATGATCACATTGCAGGTCGGTGGACTGTTTCACTTCTATGCAAATTTTAGTGCAATTTCTCTTACATTCACATAGAAACATTGGCTTTGGTGCAGGATCTTTTTCTCCAGCCAATGGAAATTTGGGGCGTGCTTGGAAATCCATTATATTTGCAATTACTTTTGATGATGCTAATGGCACAGAAATGACAAACTTTGACTACTAACATCTCATGCCGTTCTCAGTGGTGGGAAACTGAATCGTGGTCATTGCTAATTGGATCATGTGACAGCAGCAGGTGTTGACCGGTCACATTATTTTTGTGTTCCAGTCAAGCAAAAAATTTTTTGACATTTGTGATGGAATGTAACTGGCATAATGTGCATTCCAAGTTCTGACCCTCTCAGCTGCCAGTTCTACTGAGAAAAGAGTATACGTTAGTGGTTAAAGATCTGTGAGGGACACCCAAAAGTTCCCACAAGGGTCGATCTGGTCACCATTGTGCCCTTAATCAACACACTCAAGATGCCCAATAAGCAAGTTTTAACTAGTGTACTGTAAGTTTCTTTATATAAAAATGGTTGGTAACACTTTATTTTAAGGTGTCCTTGTTACACTTTACATGTACTTACTATTATAATAACAATTAATTATGCATAATTACATGCAAATAACCCTAATCCAAACCCTAATCCTAACCCTATAGTAAGTACATGTAGTAGTAATATAACTCAGTACTTAAATGTATAATTACACTGTAACAAGGACACCTTAAAATAAAGTGTAACCAAAATTTCTGCTAGGTAACTACTTAGTTACTAATAATTATTGTTCACAAAACTATTACAAAGACGAACATTACCAGTGTATCAATAAGATTTTGCAAAAGAATGACAACTTAAATGAGAAAGCTCAAAAAATGACACAGATTTTACTCTGAATTTACACACAAATTACACAGAATTACTTCAGTTTTCGTTTTTTTTTTTCAGTCGTTGTTAGATGGTAGGATTTAATTACGAAGTTGCAATGAAACAGAAGTAGTGACAGATCTTTTCTTTTGTATTGTGATTATTGAATGGTGGAGATTTGTTCCTATGCATTGCTTGTTGATTGGATGATATGTGGGTGTTGCTCCCAAAAGTGGGGTTTAAGTAGACTAAATGATTGGAAAGGTTCTGCTTACATCACCAGAGAGAAGCTGTTTCACTGGAAGATCCAGTTAAAGGGGTCATATGATGTTGCTAAAAAGAACATTATTTTGTGTATTTGGTGTAATGAAATGTGTTAATGCGGTTTAAAGTTAAAAAAACACATTATTTTACACATACTGTGCATTATTGTTGCTCCTCTATGCCCCACCTTTCTGAAACGCGTCGATTTTTACAAAGCTCATCGGTCTGAAAAGCGAGGTGTGCTCTGATTGGCCAGCTATTCAGTGCGTTGTGATTGGCCGAATTCCTCAAGCGTGTGACGGAAATGTTACGCCCCTCACCATACTGTGATGCCCTGTCCGGCCGGAGCGACGAGACAAAACATTAAAACCCATTATAAACGAGGCATTTGTTGCATCCAGTGGGGACATAATTACGGATTATAATGACTTATACTGTCTTTTTACGCGTTGCTTTGCATCGCGGCGCGTAAACATAAAACCATATCTGCTTTTGTGATCGGAGAAATGACAAACAAACGCTACTCTACACTGCTCAAAACTCGCGTTTGAATCATCAGTGGCAAATCCTTTAAATGAAAATGTACTTACAGTCTGTGAGTCAGAACAGCCGGCATTGTAGTCTACTCTCCCAGG
>NW_015506520.1:115600-145432 GCF_001515645.1 Sinocyclocheilus grahami
GCTGGACTCTGCTTCGTCCACGGTGAAAGCTGATCCGGTGATCGACAGCGCAAAGTTAATGTATTTCCTCAGCGACCAGCACGGATCAGCTCTAGGCATGACGAAGCAGATATCGTCGCTTTCACAACGAAACACACAGCGTCTTCACGACATGGCGGCGGCAACAACAATACTACAGCGAGGATAAAAGTTATGCCTTCTTTCTTTGCGTGAACATTTGGGCAGCGTTATGCAAATCTTCCCACATAGTGAGGTAGACATGTGGGGGCGTGTTAGAACGAGCCGTTTTAGGTAGGCGTGGTTGACGCTTAACTTTTATAAAGAATATCTCTTTGGATTTGAGACTTTAGTCTTTGCAACTTTACAGATCTTCTTTATGCACCAAGAGCTTGTACACTTCAAAGAGAAAGGAAAAATTTTAATTGCATCATATGACCCCTTTAAGACATTTTGATTAAACATTACAAGGTCAAAACATTTCCTGTAAATGAAACGTATACAAGGTTGATTCATTCACAATAAGATCTATATCATGCATTTAGAGAAATGGGCGAATTGAATTTTAGATAGGGTGAATTTAAATTTTATGACGATTTTATGATGCCAAAGTGCAGACTATATTGACTACCTAAAACAAACTAAAACTAAACAGAAATTGAAAATCAAAATATAAACCAGAATAAAAAAAGTGAGAATTTCTGTGTAAGTGACCATATATGTGTTACCCTAAATCAGTGCTGATGTTTGTTACCATCATGAAACATCCAGAAATACCTCACTCTGCTGTGCTAGATAGCAGAAAGGCTTTTAGTTACTGCACAGTTAGCTCCCAATACTTGCTTCAGAAATGCAGCTGAGCCCTACACCCGCGAGCTCTGGGAATTCAAACCCACCTGAGGGCCACCCCACCTCCATGAAATATGCAAACCCTGAGCCAAACCATCACAGACAGCTGCTGCTAAATTTAGCCCAATAGTAATATACTACTTTAGCAAGAGCACAGTGCAAATGAGGCCTCTAGTAAAGGTCTAGACCCGAGCATGACTAAATTAATCCATGTAAACAAGTCAGAACCGCTCAGGGCGTGCATTTAAGACAAGTGGGAAGTCCGCCCATGTGCAATCACCTCCACCCAGTGTACCACAATTAGCAACCCGCTAACCCATTTCTCATTTGAGCTAGCGACAATCCCTCACTTGATGGACTGAAAAGAAAAGCCACAGATTTGGACCCAACGACTGTCCTGTGCAGCAGCAGCAGCAGCAGCCTGTGGTTTGAGGCAATGGACCAGAAACATAACTAGCTAGCAGTGGTTCGCTTGTTGTAATGTCATAGGGTATAGTCTGGCAAACCTATCAAAAACCATTTCTTCTAAATCTTAATGGAATGTTTATTAAAAAGTAAAGTGGTATTCAAACGGTTTGTCAGTCAGGCAGTCAGTTTGTGGTTTGCATTGTTGACACAAGGGAGTCTATATTCACCACTAGCAGAAACCAATATTTATAATGCACTCCCAGCAAAACAGCATGATAGAACATAGTGATGAATATATAAATGTTACGTGCAACAAACCAGCATATGATTTGAATATAACAACCATTAAACTCTACTACATTTCAGTAATCTTCTTGAAGTATAGCTTCTACTTTAGATAATTTCAAAAACACAACTTCTTAGCCAACATCAAGCAGCCCACAGGCTTTGCTTTTATGGAGAGCATGGGAAACCAAGCGAAACCCAGATAAAGCATGTGGTTAGGGGAGGACAGATGTTGGCTGAATATTGAGTGAACTTAGAAACCCTAAGTTGGAAATCCACGGGCAAAGTCCTGTGGTACTTTCCTTCTTGAAGGCAAGTCCAAATTAAAAGCTTTCTAATGTGCACAACGTACATAAAGTACTGACCTTTAAAGTAAAGATCTTTGAACATCAAACTACCACAAGTTTCAGTTATGACACCAGGCATCTGTTTTCATAATAAAATTGCATTTGACAATAAAACTGCAACTCGATAATAAAACATAGGATGATTTCTGCAAACATTTGGACATTTTAAATCATGCTGGGTGACATATGAAAATATGTTGTGTTGTTGGTGCGGTATGCTGCTTATTTGTAGTGCTTACTAAGGCAATCATCTCATCATACTTAGTGTTAGGGATTTGTACAAACCCAAAGTCTAGTCCTCTTGGAGGAGCTCACCTTCCAACATAGTTTAGCTCCAGTCCCAATGAAACACACATGAATGAGCTACTGTCCGAAATTGCATATTCTCTGAGTAGGATTTGATGAAAAACTTACTTTGCAACCATTAAAAAATTCATTCTACATAATATGTGTGTCTAATATGAATGTAATCTGGACATATAACATCTGCAATGTTGGGTTTGTCATGTGACCTACAGCATTAGTTGCATCCCTTATGCCATTTGAAACTTCTCTCACATGGCCTCATGGGATTTTAAGTCTAATGGATGTGTACTTTAGAATCCTGGCTGAAGTCATTCGGGTTCTTTTCCTGCATTTTTGAATACTTTGTATTTGAACATGCTACTCTTTTGGCATATTATTTTTGTATAATATTTAGTATGGGAGTAAGTATTTTGCTACCCAGACTCATTAGAAATACATGCCTCTACCTATATTTCTGCTAAACTAAAAAAAGGTACCTATTTGTATGAGTTGCAGTAATAAAGTAATAAATTCCTTTATTACTTTTCACACAAATTGTGATTTACAGGGCCAGAGTTTTGATTAAGAAAGCCAAATTTTTGCACAGTTCCTTGCACAATATTATGTTATGATTTAAAACATTTTTTTACATGGTGCGAGATTTGAAAACTGGACTTTTGAATGTTTGGGTGCTTTCACACTTTGTTCGATTGCTTGGTCCGAACCCGAGTTCGATTGCTCCCCCCTCCCCCTGACCCCGCTGGACTGTCTTCACATTATATTATTTGGGTCCGAACCGCCGGACTCAGGTACGGTTCGCGGGTGCGCACCTGAGTTCGGAGGACTGCGTTCACATCATCCAAACGTACCGAACTCTGACGTCAATCGAACCCGGGTGCGCACCAAAAGTGCTAGTGTGAAAGCACCCTTAGCGTCACATATACAGCTTTATATGTATGGGTTTTCTAACACAGTAGGTTTGCTCGGGTGATACAGCGTTGCACTTGTGAGGTGAAGCGCTCCGGTACGCACCCTGTGATACTACAGTTCGACAACACAGCTCAATCCTGCGAATAAGGAAGATAAAATAGCATGACTGCATCAGCGAATGCATTTCTATATCACTTTTGCTTTTGTTAACACTATCGGGTAGGTTTAGGGTTGAGTTTGATGTAGGTGGTTTGTTATTTTCCAACATGCGAGCATTAACCTTTTAGCGATACTCGCCAGACATTTAAATTCTGAACCGTGGCAATACGTACCTGAACCAACATAATAAAATGTGTCCACTTTAAAGTTATGATTGCACATTTTAGCACCACTCACTGGACATTTTACTTTGAAATTGCTGTGAAATGTGCAATGAGGCATGTAATATCAGTGTTGCAGAAACACTGCCACAAGCACGTATTTCCAGTGAGCCTGGGTTGGCATATAAACTTCTAGACTGGTGTTGGAGCTAAACTCAGGAAGGTGGTCCACCAGGAGCAGGATTGGATACTCCTGCTCTAATCCTAACCATTAACATTAAGTGCATGATTAGTGAATAATCATAGAGTTGCTCTATTTCTTCATGACTGGATGATTGGCATTATGGTGAAAAAAGGAAACAGGCTGAAAAACATCAGGCTTCAACTGAAGCAGCCAAACATCATAGAGATTGGATTCTTTTGCCATGCAACAACTTTTCAATCACAAAGAACACCCTGGAAACTATCTAGAACCTACCATTATTAACTACCTAAAAGTCCCCATAGCAACATGCTAGAAACCTCCCAGAACACATTAGCACTCTCATAACAATGCCTTGGCAATCACCCACAATATTCTAGTACTGTGTTGTGACTTCCGCACTGGCAACCACCACTCGTTGCATCTTACATCTATTCCAAATCTCAACTGCTCAAAGCACAATGGGTCAAAGATGGCAGATTATATCCATTTGACTCCGAGTTAAATTGTTAAACTACCATTTAATATCAATAGTACTGTGTGGGACTATAACAGCTTTTCAATGATTTACCGTCAATCAGACAGCACAGAAAAAGATTCACCACCTCATTAATGTCACTCTTTTTCCCTATTATTAATAAAGGGGAATCCCACATGCTGTTTCAGCCTGTACTGGTCAAATATCAGTCAGAGAGTTTCTGTAACTGATATATGAAATGTTTTGTCTGACTGACTGTTTGGGAATAGATTTCTAGAAGAGAATTACTTGGTGTAACTTGATGCAAAACAAATAGTATTTTATCTTAAGTTGGTTCAAGGCATGACTCAAACAAACGGCACACCAAACACCAGGTTTGTAAGTCTTTGCCATGTGTGCTCAAGCGTTCAAATGCATTTGCATTTGCACCATGTGGCTGATATCGTAATAATGGTATAAAATTGATTCACAACACCATTACTACTATGTAAATTTATTAAATACCAAGAACAGAGGTCAAGAAAATGTTGTGTATTATGTTCACAACTATCAGATGTGATAAAAGTGTTGAATTCTTGCTAAAATGCGGGAAAATTGTAACGTAATTACTTTAATTTGAGCTATTGGTGGCTAAACAGCCGCTCTGGCAAATTAATTTTCAATGACAAAGCAATCAAGCAGACACTATTTAGATTAACTGTAGCATTAGCCTGCTACAGTTCTAGCTGCCAAGAATCAATTTTCATTGTTAGACTTCAAAGACCTTTAATTAATGGTGTTTCTTAAGGCAAGCATCACTATATTGCCCATAAAGGTTAGTGATTTGAAGGAAGAGATGTGTACTATTACTTTTCTAAGACATAGGATTAACAATTTATTGCCTGTTAAATGATAAAAATGAAAAATACACAGACTGATTTGAGCCAGATCTAGAGAGAATTTCAATAAAATCCTCTTGAAGACCACAGCAACTACTCAGAACACCCTAGCAACCAAGTAAAAGCCCCCTGGCAATCAACCAGGGGTGCATTTCCCAAAAGCATTGTTAGCTAACTATGGTTGCAAGTTCTGTTAAACTCTTTTGGTAATGACAGAACTTTTGGGAAGCACACCCCAGAACGGCCTTGCATTGTGGCGGCAAGTTTTGCATGGACATGCACCTCTCACATTATCTTCAAAACGGAATCGGATAACTGTATATTAGGGCAGTTCCTAATGTACATCAACACATGCTGGTCCCTACAGCCTACAGCAATGTGTATTCTACAGAATAACAAAGATGTAAGCAATGCAGCCAAAATAGCTTTCCATCTGTTGCTCACGGCTGGTCTATGCAGAGGGGTTGACCTGGAGCCAAATTTATTCTTTTTTAATCACATTTCGGTAACACTTTATTTTAAGGTACAACTGTCACTATTAACCAGTTGCTTATTAGCATGCATATTACCAGCATATTGGCCGTTTATTAGTATCTATAAAGCACATATTCATCCCTCATTCTGCATGATCATATTTTAGATCCCTTAATCCGACCTCATACCTAAACTTAACAACTACCTTACTAACTATTAATAAGCAGCAAATCAGAAGTTTGTTGAGGGAGAACTCTTAGTTAATAGTAAATATGTGTTCCCTAATCTAAAGTGTTCCCCACATTTCAAATTCTTGCCCTCTGATTGATATAGAGTGATGAGAACACACCAAACGACATCAAAACTATCAGGTCTACAAGCTTCTATAAAATGCATTCATTTGGGACTGATTTCAAGCAAACTAGTTTTTTATTCCTGAAATGCTTTTCTAGCTTAGAGACACATGAGCATATCAACAATCAATGTTAGTATCAAAGAAAAAGGATTTGTGTAAGAACAAAGCAACACTGGACTCACCGCCAGGGCTTGGAGCCTTTCCTTATGAAGTTCAGCTTCAGCCATCCTGGAAAAACAAAGGCAGAATTCTCAGTAACCGTGAGATTGGTAATCCCAAGTGTGTTTGTGTGTGTTGGGCGGTAGGTGAGCAAGTCAACAGACACGCACACACAAATACAGTCTGCCCTGGTCCTCTGAAGTAAGCCAGCCAGTGAAAGACAGTGTACTGAGGGCAAGATCTTCTCATTCACTGGCCATGTGTCTGCCAGACTCTCTCTCTCTCCCTCTCTCTCTGTCGCTCTCTCTCCTCTTACATCCCTCCCTCTCCGTCACAGGCCGGGTTATGGACAGATGACAGAGTCTTGAACCCGCCCTCTGTGTTTGGAAGAGAGCTACAGGCGAGCAGGCAGAGAGACGTCACTGAGGATAGGACAGCACTGTCACACCTAACCGTGACTCTGTGTTTGTGTGTGTGTGAGTGAGTGTGTGTGTGCCTGCTGGGTTGGAAAACAAAGGTGTGCCGTACACTAGGGATTTAAGCGGCTGCAAGCTTAGAGGAAATCTGCTCCATGGTTGCAAATCAAAATCATACATCTGCCAATTCTTTCCTATTGTTTAATAATATCTGATGAGTTAGGAATTGCCCAGCCATAAAATAATTGCTCAGCCTTATCTATCTATCTATCTATCTATCTATCTATCTATCTATCTCTATAGTCTGTCTTTCTGTCTGTCTGTCTATCTATCTATCTATCTCTATAGTCTGTCTTTCTGTCTGTCTGTCTATCTATCTATCTATCTCTATAGTCTGTCTTTCTGTCTGTCTGTCTATCTATCTATCTATCTATCTATCTATCTATCTATCTATATCTGTCTGTCTGTCTGTTTTCTATCCATCCGTCCATCCATCCATCCATCTATAGTCTGTCTGTCTATCTATCTATCTATCTCTATAGTCTGTCTTTCTGTCTGTCTGTCTATCTATATATCTATATTGTCTCTCTGTCTGTCTGTCTGTCTATCCATCCGTCATCCATCCATCCATCCATCCATCCATCCATCCATCCATCTATAGTCTGTCTGTCTGTCTGTCTGTCTGTCTGTCTGTCTGTCTGTCTGTCTATCTATCTATCTATCTATCTATCTTTATAGTCTTTCTGTCTTTCTGTCTATCTATCTATTTATCTTTAAAATCCATCTTTAAAATTATTCATATAACCTCGATCTTCAGAACATGACAAAATCTGAGCATAAAAACATCTGCAGAACTTGCTGACTCTAAACATGTCTACTGTCTCTGCGAATGTGGCTTTCTCTCTTTTGGAAAGCAGAATCTGCAAAAATCTGCACTAAACATCTTGAGTTCTAATTTATTCCTCCAGTGAAGCCAAAGGGAGCAGTAGGGAATGGGAACACGGGGGTCCGACTGCTTTTCCTCATCCAACCTCACATTCAGCTCCGGTGGATGGATACAAAAACTCCTTATATGGAGAAAAGGCAGAGCTAACCGAGTCTGGAGTGTTCTGCAAGAGGAAGTCTCACGGGAATTGTTAGAAATTCAGTGAATGAAATTGTAACAAACTGTAATGACCCTTCAGTGTGTGTACAGTATGAGTACTGTTGCTATAAGACAAAACGGCTGTTATGAATTACTGTTTCCTGAGTTCAAGGAAATAAATGCAGAGGTGAGTACAAGCTGCAATGTCAAGGATTTAGAATGTTCGTAGTAAGAAAAACAACAACATTCATGTGTCTTATCATGCATTTACTGTTGTTTATCTCTGATGCTGCATGCATTAATTGCTAATGAAATTAACTTGCAGCACAATGCAACACAGAATAATTATGCAGGACATTATCTGTATGTCAAGAAAAATGTTGAGTTTTGTAATCTGCCAGGCAGTAAATAATAGTCATCTTTATAGGTGAATTTCAACATGAAGTCCCAGTCATTCATAGAGAACCTATAGCAGCAGTGAACATCAGTAGATGGAGGAAATTCCTGGAAGTTCACGTAACTACTGGAAATAGGCTTAAAGCCACAAAACACACAGCGCTCACAGACAGCAGACTTCAGAAGCGACTCAACCAGCTCGACAGAAGTTCAGAATAAATCATTCAACAGAGCTCTGTCATACATTCAGACCTGTCTGTTTACTGTAGCACTCTGTGTTACAAGTAAGCACTCCATTCTTTTAAACTAAGCGTGTGACTCTCAAATTAATTTGGATTTCAGTTCGAAACCACTTAATAATGGCCACTCTTTAACCTAAGAAGTTACTTTACTGCACATGGACTTTTCCATTGTCAACGATGATACACTAGAAGACATTTTAGAGATTTAATAGCAATCTCAAAAGTACTATGTGACCCTGGACCACAAAACCAGTCATAAGGGTCAATTTTTCGAAATTGAGATTTATACATCATCTGAAAGCTGAATAAATAAGCTTTCCATTGTTGTATAGTTTGTTAGGATAGGACAATATTTGGCCGGGATACAACTATTTGAAAATCTGGAATCTGAGGGTGCAAAAAATCAAAATACTGAGAAAATCGCCTTTAAAGTTGTCCAAATGAAGTTCTTAGCAATGCATATTACTAATCAAAAATTAAGTTTTTATATATTTACAGTATGAAAAACATCTTCATGGAACATGATCTTTACTTAATATCCTAATGATTTTTGGCATAAAAGAAAAATCTATAATTTTGACCCATACAATGTTTTTTTGGCTATTGCTACAAATATACCCCAGCGACTTAAGACTGCTTTTGTGCTCCAGGGACACATATATATTCTTAAGAGCACTAGTTTACTTGTGTACAGAACTTCTTTCCCCCACCACACGCTTTACTTTTCCATTCCCAACCAGCAGCTGCAACGTCATCAGTCGGAATAACAGACAAAAGCAACATTGTTTTTCTGGCACAGTGACCTCATCTCATGAGCCAGCGAGGCACAGTAATACCTTCCAGATGTGCGGAAGTCCAAACGCTGGGAACCCAAGACCATGCAAATGCAAAGAAAAATGACTTTCAAATTACTTTTAAAGTGAAACACTCTATTAGTGGGCTGGCTCGCTTTATTCTAACGCTCGTTAACAAACGCAATATTTACACAAACATGTGAAACCTATTGCTTATATTCATAACATTTTCAGCATTTGTACTCTACAAGGCATCTAGAATTTTACTTGCTGTGGACATTGATACATATTATTTCATAAAGGGTGTGACATCTGACTTGTGCTGGCTTTTACGGAGTTGTCACGTATATTAATTCATGCTTAAGCGAAGACGTGCAAACTGATTGGCATGTTAATAATATATATATTATTTAGTCCTTCTTAAGTCTCAATTTCAGGAAGAGGGCAGAAATTAAGTTTCTAGATAACATACTTTCCATTTACAATGTTATAAATGCTATGTGAAATTATGATTTCTGTATCAGGATTGACACTGGAAGCAAGTTGTCTGGTATTTAGTTACATTGTGTAACTTAGTAACACTTTACATTAATGTTACCTTTGTTAAAGGTTCATTATTGACTAATAACTCATTTACAAATGCATTATAAAAAAGCATTAGCAAGTTATAACGACTTTCAGGCAACACCTGCCCAATTATGAGCCATTTTAACTCACACGCAAGAAATTCGTACAGAATATTTTAATATGTTTTTTTTAATAAGCAAATGATCTCATACTGGCAGGATGTGAAGAAATGTATGAGACCATTCTATTATAATAGTAATGATCTGAGCTGTAGTACTAGTAGTCTTTCACATGCCTTCTAGTGGCACTCAAGCATACTCCAATAAGACTGTCACAGAGCTTACTAATAGCACTTCATTAGTGCTGGGTTTGCATTGGCACTTGCTGCAAATGACCATCTTGAGCCACAAATAAGGGACAAATCGGTAACTGTCTCTCAAGAGCACAAATGTAAGACAGTTGCCCAAATGCCAGTGTCTAAACTTCCAACTGTCTAATCTGTCAAGCAAAAGGGCCTTTCTTCTATATTGGGTTGGGCTAAAACACTTTCCAAAGAATCCTGTGTATTCAACCTGCTTTGCTTGATAAATTAGTTGATCATATTCAGCAAATCAGAATATTAGAATGATTTCTGAAGGATCATGTGACACTGAAGACTGGAGTAATGATGCTGAAAATACAGCTTTGAAATATATATATAAATATATTCAAATAGAAAGCAGTTATTTTAAATAGTAAAAATATTTCATAATATTACTGCCTTTGCTGTATTTTGGATCAAATAAATGCAGGCTTGGTGAGCAGAAGAGAATTCTTTAAACAAACATTTAAAATCTTACTGTTCAAAAACTTTTGACTGGTAGTGTAACTAACGCAATTAGTTACTTTTTTATGGAGTAATGCAATATTGTAATGCATTACATTGAAAAGTAACTCAACTCCGTTTCCCAACACTGATCATGGCTGACAATAGTTATAATAACTTGCCCATGTAAAACGTAGCATTTGTGATCTCAGAGTTAAAGGGTTAGTTCACCCAAAAATGAAATTAGGTGGCGTTTTACTCACCCCCCGAGGCATCCTAGGTGTACATGACTTTCTTCTTTCAGACGAATCCAGTCGGAGTTATATTAAAAATGGTCTTTGATCTTTCAAGCTGTTTAATGCCACTCAGCGGGTGTTGCATGCATCCGTCCAAAAGAACTTAAATAAAAACCGCCCATCCATAAAAAAAGTGTCTCACACAGCTCCGGGAGATGAACAAAGGCCTTCTGTAGCGAATCGATGCGTTTTTGTAAGAAAAATATCCATATTCAAAACGTAATAATCACTTGACTCTAGCTTGCGCTCACTGTTGTAAACAGAAGCAGCTCTGGGCTGATGATGTATGAGGTTAGCGTTGCGCATGCGCCGCTCAGAAGAGACGCACACGGAAGCGCAGGGGAGAGATCAAAACAAAACAACGGTCAAGAATTAGAAGTACAAAACGAGGATTTGTAAAGAAGAATGTCGGAGGATTTCGATATAAGCCAAGAGGAGACTGGTTTTCCTTTGCTAGAGTAAGGAAACTTTGCTTCCTTTGCTCCTGTAAACAAACGTTGGTTTTCACGAGACTCACCGGCGCATGCGCAGCGCTGAACTCATACGTCATCAGCCCAAAATGCATCAATTCGCTACAGAAGGCCTTTCTGATTGGCCAGCTGACCCAGTGCATTGTGATTGGCCGAACACCACAAGCACGCGTCGGAAATGTAACGCCCCTCACCATAATCGCGAGCTTCAAGCTTTCAAAGTAAATATCAAGACAATTAATAATGTCGTTAGTTTTACCATCAGTTCAAGCCCGAAAGAGCAACAGAGTCGCGTGACAGACACAGTGATGATGCAGTACACAAGCCGCGGTTAAGACAGCTGACGTGCTATGATTTCTGACAGACTGTTCACTCTCCTGTGATGTGACCATGTTCCCCTCACACTCACACACACGACGCGTTACTCTGTGCTGCGCAAAACTCTGCACTTGAACAGTCAATAGCAAATACTTGAACTAATAACAAAACATACTTACAGTCGCTGATTCAGAAGCGCCAGATTGTCATAGCAAAGTCGGAATTGACCCTTTTTTTTTAGAAATAGCCTTTGTGCACAGCCAGCCTTGTACTCTTCTAGGATCAAAAAACTGTCGTCCATAAAATGCGTTGCACAAATTCGAACATCTGGGTTGTGCTGTTCTGTTGTAAATAAATCTTAACCAATGATTCCTAATTGCATCTACTTCCGGAAGGCCAAATGCAGTGCTTTTGCTTTCACACTGAAACACAGCGTCTCCCTGACATGGCTGCATCAACACTGCTGCTGTTCCTGAAACCACGCCTTCTTTTTTTGTGTGCACATTTGGGCGCATTATGCTAATATTTCCACATCGTGACGTAGATATGTGGGGGCGTGTTAGAACGAGCCGTTTTAGGTAGGCGTGTCTGACTCTTAACTTTTATAAAGAATATCTCTTTGGATTTGAGACTTTACAGATCTTCTTTATGCACCAAGAGCTTGTAACACTCCAAAGAGAAAGGAAAACTTGAAATCGCATCATATGACCCCTTTAAGTTCTTTTGGATTGAAGCAATGCAACATCCGCTGAGTGGCATTAAACAGCTTGAAAGATCAAAGACAATTTTTAATATAACTCCGACTGGATTCGTCTGAAAGAAGAAAGTCATATACACCTAGGATGCCTTGGTGGTGAGTAAAACGCAGCCTAACTTTCATTTTTGGGTGAACTAACCCTTTAACACAAACATATGAAAATGTGTTCTAGAACTATGTGCTCATAAAAGCACTTGCAAATAATTTTTATGCATCAGATTTAAAGATGTGAATAAGACTTAAATACCAGTCTGTTTCTCATAATTATAAGTGAACTAGCTAGCAATCATATAACTAGCTGACTCTACAAGACATGGAATACAGTGAATGCTTCACATTGACTGTCGTCGTTTTGGAGATCTACTTCCTGTTCACTTTAGTACAGAAAAGAACAATTTGGACATTCTACATACGAGTCTGGTTAGGTGAGTATATCCTTTCATTTACTGTAATTTTCAGCATGCAAACTTAATTGTTGAACTTAAATCATTAATTTATATTGATACTTAGCTATAATATTAAATCTACATTAGTTTAAAATACTTGTAAAATGTATGTAATTTATTTGCATTATATTGGTCTATGCCTTGTGTTTACAAATCCATGCAAGCTGTATATGTCAAGACTGCTGTAGCCACTGATTTAGGGGTGATTATGATTACCATTCATTAACTGTGATTGCAAACACAATCATCATCTGCAGTAATCAGACATGATTCATGACTTGTTTAGTTGGTGGTTTAGTATGTAAATGCTTTTGAGCTGAACATAAATCAAACCACCACCTTTCCACGTGTACTCCAGAGAAGTTTAAAAACAGTAAAACACCAAGTTAAAACATTTCTGAACACCAACTTTGTGAGGCTCAAAAACATACTTTTCAAAGCTTTTAAGGTATGATTTTTATGAATTTTTGTGCAAAGCTGTTTAGTTTAAGTTAACGATCATGAGGGGATGTTTTCTAGGAAGATGGTCTGCAAAACAGTTTAGTTTTGTTGGAATAGCATTAATGGGACAGAGCAGTTTATCCAAAACTTTAGCAAGAAAGACTTTCTCAAAGAAACTCTGCTGCGTCTCCTATAATGACAACGGTGGCCTGCTGATTTCTGTGTTTATGGCTGCAGTTGTTCTGGAGATTGTCACAGCTCTTGGTCTGGCTTCTTTCTGAACCAACAGTTTAAATAGTGTACCGCCAGTTGGGATTATAATACTTAACTTTCAGTGAATTAACATGTATAACTGTATCATTTCATTGTATAGCAGATATTTGACCAGTCCTTGGTTTTTTGGAGGTCTTGATTTATATTTAGACTTCTGGTGCCATGAACCAGTCAGCATTGTCAGGCTGTAATTTTCCTGCATCTCCCAAGGAGGTCTGTAATACCTGGGGAAAGCTATCCATTAACATTTCAATTCATCTCAATGGAAGTCTGCATTGTGTGCAGTAGAATATATAGAATAAGTATTTTCAATGGCAGTCAATAGAGACAGGCTTGTTGCCTGCAGAATGTGTAGTTACACCATTATCATGCCATTTACAGCTTAGGTGATCAGTTACCAAAATGTATTTACAAAATGAGCATGTTTTTAACCTTGAGGAAAGACAGAAGTATCAAGGTTGCAAATGCATTCGCCATTTAAGAATGTGCAATTGAAATTAATGAAATTGATAGCAGTTAGCTCTCTTCAGGCATCATAAATCTTGTTTATGCTACCTTGTCTATTATTTCAAACAGTGCATCGTTTCATTATTTAAAACCTAATACTCATAGAAAAAACTTGTGACCCACTGCAAAAAAAAAAAAAAACTCTTTAAAAAATAAATTACATTTCAGCGTTCTGCTTCTTTGCTAATGTAATGATATTCATGGGACCACTTTATCAGGTAATTAGATTTAGGTTTTAACTCCAGTTTGGAAACACAACAGCTATATGTCACATATATCAATATTAATAAGACTGATATGGTGTTTAGCTCTGAGGATTTAGCCGTGGTGCTTATCCTACATGACCGCCTGTTGCTGTGCTGCGACTGCTGCTAATTTTGCATGTGTGTGGAATGCGACAGCTGCGGTCACATAAGTGCTCCATACAAACTCAAAGGCATTCTTTGGTGCGATGGCTCCAGGCCTTCTTTATTATCAAGATAGCACTCTCAAACCAGACTGACACTGTCACGCAGGCACAATGAGCTAAAGTGCTAATTTTAGCATGGTTTGTAAGGCAAATCGATATAAACTCAGTCCACTGAAACTGATGATGGTTGTAAACTCACACCCTTAACCTGGTTTTAGCTCTACTGTTACATAGCAGCAGTGACGCTTTCGAGGTTGTCATTGGGCGAAAAAAGTCCATTGTCTTTTGTCAACAGTGTATGCATGAAGTGTGATGTATGAAGTTTTACACCAATCTTTCTACTGAAGTGACTTGATTTTTCTTGCGAAAATTCGCCAAACAGTGGTAAATGTGACCACACCTTATCTTCCAACAGATTCATTAAGCAACTCTCAAAAGCTCATGTTATGCTTCCTAACAGACCGCTAAAAGTTAGTGCACCCTGACTTCTGCTGAACACAAAATAACATATTTTAAAGAATGCTGGCAACCAAACAGTTGATGGTAGCCATTGACTTTCATATTATGGTAAAAAAAAAAAAATACAATAGAAGTCATTGGCTGCCATCAACTGTTTGGTTACCAACATTATTACATTTTTGGCTTAAGTCCATCTGTCATACTAAAAAGAAACTGTGAAACTTGTGAATGTTTGTTGCAACTATGGTTTTGGGAATCCAATCACTGATCTATGTTGCTAACGACGGAACTTGCAACCATGGTTGGCTAACGATGATTTTGGGAAGCGAACCCCAGATCCCATCTTGTAAATTCAGCCAATTCTTGCTTTTGTGTGCATCAGGTGTAGACTTACATATACCAAGTTGTCCTTGTTATTTCACAAGTCTGACATTAATTGCATGTCCAGTTGCTGGACTAATTCCCTATTGGATAAGCGGTCAACACCCCAAAATATATGATGATAGTCAACATTATCTTCATTCATTATTCCTACTGTACGTTCAATTGCTTATGATTTTATTGCCATTGGTACAGTGACATATTACATGCATGTCTGCAGCACACACACACACACACAGTTGGAGGAATCCATGACTGCAGACATTAGCAGAAGCTGCTGCAGCATCATC
Organism: Sinocyclocheilus grahami; assembly: GCF_001515645.1. Lineage (NCBI taxonomy): Eukaryota > Metazoa > Chordata > Actinopteri > Cypriniformes > Cyprinidae > Sinocyclocheilus > Sinocyclocheilus grahami. The sequence goes on from NW_015506520.1 coordinate 130,919, forward strand.
ATCCTCCTGCCGCCCTGGCTGCCGTTGCTATGGCAACCGGTCCGTGATGTCCAACCCTACAGAGGGAGGGCGAGGAAAAATGGAAGTACTCACTCATATGCCGGGGCTTTCCTCCGGAGAGGTGTGCCCATCATGGCTGCGTCTTCTGCCTCTTCCTCGTTTTCTAGCTTTCCTCGTCTCCTTTCCGCTGCTGTTACCAGCATCACCTTGGGAATGACAGCTCTCCTCCACCTTTTCCTGAGATTTCAGATGGATGCTGGATGCTTGCAGCTTCCGCTCTGTCTAGCCTGCAGGATGAGAGAGAGAGAGCGAGAGACAGAGACAGGAGGGAGGGACACATTGGTTTAACGTCTGATTTTATTGGTAGAGATTTTGCTTCTCTTTGAACTTTCATTTGAGAATATTATGCTACAGAAATTGTAATTAGCAATATATCATCAAATGTACACTCTCAAGCTATATTACATATATCAAACTGAAAGTAACCTTTGGTTTATGCATTACGGAGTCATATTAATTGATTCTATATTTGATCCTTAAAAACATGTAGAAATTATTATATGAATTATTTATTGTTAAAGTTTAACTAACAAATGCTCAGTACTGCAGCTTTACAGTAAACATCAGTTTAATGGGAATTTGTGATTATTGTATGACTTTGAATGAAATTGTATAATCTGACTTGTGCAAAAACGAATGATTTGTAGGTAAAATGTCACCATGAAGGTTCACCTAACCCTCAAGGAGGTGTGAGTAGATTCATACGAATTCACGAACAGTTCACGGTAAATTGTCAATCTTTAATAAAAAATACAAGGCATTTTAACACAAAAAAAACAGACAATTTTTTTTGCTCATATTGCTTTGAGTTCATTCATTCATTCATTTTTACATAATATCATTGTTATCGTGAATGTATAAGATTATCTGTAAGGACAGCCCATGAAAATTTAGCTTAAAGGGGTCATATGATGCGATTTAAATTTTTCCTTTCTCTTTGGAGTGTTACAAGCTCTTGGTGCATAAAGAAGATCTGTAAAGTTGCAAAGACTAAAGTCTCAAATCCAAAGAGATATTCTTTACCAAAGTTAAGAGTCAACCACACCCCCCTAAAACGGCTCGTTCTAACACGCCCCCACATGTCTACATCACTATGTGGGAAGATTTGCATAACGCCGCCCAAATGTTCATGCAAAGAAAGAAGGCGTAACTTTTATTCTCGCTGTAGTGTTGTTGCCGCCGCCGCCATGTCGTAAAGACGCTGTGTGTTTCGTTGTGAAAGCGAAACTACTTTGTTTGGTCTTCCAAAAGAGGACACAATTAGAAATCAGTGGTTAAGTTGTATTTACAACACTGTTCCAGAACAGTTTATCCCAAATATTCAGATGTGTGCAGCACATTTTATCGAGGACTGTTTTCTGTGAGAGTAGACTACAATACGGTGTCTGTTTCTATAAAGTGGGGTAATTCCAACTTAGCAAGGACAGTCTAGCGCTTCTGACTCACAGTCTGTAAGTACGTTTTCATATTTAAAGGATTTGCCACTGATGATTCAAACGTGAGTTTTGGGCAGTGTAGAGTAGCGTTTGTTGTTTGTCATTTCTCCGATCACAAATGCAGACATGGATTTATATTTATGCGGTGCGATATGCAACGCAACGGGTAAAAAGACAGTATAAGTCATTATAATCAGTAATTATGTCCCCACTGGATGCAACAAATGCCTCGTTTATAATGGGTTTTCATGTTTTTGTCTCGTTGCTCCGGCCGGACAGGGCATCACAGTATGGTGAGGGGCGTAACATTTCTGTCACACGCTTGAGGTATTCGGCCAATCACAGCACACCTCGCTTTTCAGACCGATGAGCTTTGTAAAAATCGACACGTTTCAGAAAGGTGGGGCATAGAGGAGAAACAATAATGTACAGTATGTGGAAAATAATGTGTTTTTGTAACCTTAAACCGCATAAACACACTTCATTACACCAAATACAGAAAATAATGTTCTTTTTAGCAACATCTTATGACCCCTTTAAATTGTATCAGCTCTGGGACACTTTTAGTACATGTGTCAGAAAACATGTTTAGTACATGTTTTTTTTTTTTTTTTTTTTAAATAACATAAATGTAAAATATAATAAAATTAAATTAAACTTCTTTTCAGTTGCCTAAGCAATATTTTTCATTTTCATTTAGCTTAACTTGATGTACTAAAATAACTAAAACTAACACTGAAATAAAAAAAGTTAAACATATTAAAAATCAGTAAATAATGAATAAGACAATAACACAACAAAATTACAAAAAAAATACAATAAAAATAAAATCCAGAAATAACAAAAATGAATTCAAAATATAATAATAATAGTAGTAGTAGTATCTCAATGATCCCTGCATGTGTCATCATTAATTTGAGGCCCAGAAGTGTTTGACCAGATGTCTGGTTGGAGAACTGCTGGCATTATGGAATAGCTGTAGTTTTAGGTATAGGAACTGTAAACACACTTACTTAAAGCAAATACCAGGACCAAAGAACTTTATCATGTCAATTCAGTGTCATTTTAATTGGAGTAAAGCTATGACTTTAAAGTATTCTCCCCAGACAGTGTTATTGAGCCGGACAAGAGCAAGGTCACATTCTGCTCAAGTGTTCAGACCTTCTGCGTGCCTGAGTGTCACACACTTGGATGTTTGTGATTGTGTCAAGTTAGGACCTTGAGTTATCAAGCACTCTGGAATGCTTAGGCTTTAGATGTTTTTGTGCCTTATTTGGCTTTAGCAACATTTAACTATACTATCTCTCCTTTAAGTGCACTTTGTGAACAAAACTATATTTAAGTATATTACTATATTAAATGTAAGGGAAACAGGTCAATTTAGCTCAAAGGGAATCATTCCATTAACCGAATATTATACATACACAATAAATGATTAAGACCTGATAAGTCACATGTGGGTTACATACATAATATGGAGTTATGCATAGAAATGATTACCAGTTGCTCACCAGTCCTTTTATTGTCATTTAGATGCATATTTACATGGACATGCAGTTTCTGTGCCATTCTCTGAACATAAGGACATGTTCTGTGAAAATATGCAAATGCACAAGTAAAAATGTATACTGTATTGGTAAATTGCCAGTGTATTGCCTATAAACCATAAATGATTTAGCTAAATATGAATACAATTATTCTTATTATTGTTATTTTGATGGGGTAAAGTGTGACACATGCTTTGTGCATATGGAAAGTTGTGTCAATGGCTCAGCTAATATTACTAGTAAGTTTTAAATGCAGAAAATACTAATATAAAATGCTTTAAATGGTTTTAGAACATTTACATTTTGTCAATATTAATTTTCCTGGCTGGTTTATAAAAATGTAAATTTAGAACACAAAATTATTTAGAATGGATTTTACAGCTGAACGCTGTGGGTTTGCGTTACAATCAGGAATGGTAAGAGAACATTTTTTCACCTGAATTTAGTGATCTGATCGGCAAAAATGCATCTTATAACCAGGTGTAAAGATGGCCTAAAAATATTAAAAACATATTATAGGTTTATCAGTGTGTATTAAAGTTGGAAGATTTTTCTTTGCACTCTCTTATTATTAACATTTTGTTATTTTATTATTATTTATTTAAATAAAAATGTTACATAGACTAATGCAGTTTCAATCATTCTTGAATCCTCCACTTATTATATAACATTTGGACAAAGTTGTGTCAATATACAACATTTTTTAGGAGTCATATTTCTCTGACCTTATACTGTAGATGCTTAGTTCTAATTTCAACTGACGGCAGACATCTTGAGGGGGTATTAGAGTATTAGTTTTACCTTATTCCCATTTATCATATTTCTATTTCTACTTCAAGGAAAAACAGGGATAGTTCACCCAAAAATGAAAATCATCATATCATCAATATACTCAACATATTCACCCTCATATTTTTCCAAACCTGTATGACTTTCTTTCTTATGATGCTTAGAAAATTGTCTCAGTGTTTTTTCCCCCACCCATTCAATGAAAGTCAATAGGGTACAAAGTTGTTTTGGACTTCACTGTATAGACTAAAACAGTAGAAACATCAAAATACTCAAAAACATAAAAAAAAACATCAACATATATAAATTTTTTCAAAGTTTGAAACATCATGAGGGTGAGTAAATGATGACAGGATCTTCATTCTTGTGTGAATTATTGAAACTTCATTTCATGAACAATGTTTTTCTGCTAGCATCTTGAGAACATTATTAATGAATGAGTGTTCCATTAATGTTACTGTAAGAATGTTTGGTCATAACTTTGAGAGAACCTTGCCAGAACATTTGCTAAAGTTTTGAGAACGTTAAATGTTAGCTGGGAAGTGAAGGATAAGAAAGAATGAGTCATTATACAGTAAAAAATAAGCCATGAACAAAGCTGGTTCTAATGCTAACATACTCACTTCTTTCAGGGCTCCAGTGAGTGCTGTAGTGTTACATGACCCTCTGCATTCCTAGGATGGCTGACAGTTGAAAGTGTCCATCTCATTTGTTTGCCCAGCAAGGAGGTGCAGCCGTGGTCCCGAGGCTCGTCTCAGTTTACCAGGATATCGGGAGCGTGTGCTGTACTTTCAGTGTTAATTTGGTGGGTTTGCCAGACCTTGAGACTTTTCAGCTGGACACGTTTCTTATGTTCACAACACTTCACAGAACAAAAACACTCACACAAAACTGCCAGAGTCCTAAAAAGCATTTAAAAAAAACTGTAAATGGGGGCGTAAGGGACAAGGCCATTTATATAAGCGACAGAGCCACAGATCTCACAAGCTGATACAATGCTAGCTTTGTAGCCGGCTCTTTTTGGAATTTTTCTGCAGTAGCCGCAGTGAAAGGGCCTTCAGAGGTCACCATTTGCACTGTCATCTCTTCAGTGATCTATTTAAGGACGTTCAGGAGTTGGTGACTACTAGCATCAGCACTAGGGGACAAAAAGCTAGTTCATATTGTGTTTAACTGACTTGAAATCAAATAAAGTGACTTTCTGGTCATAACGTTGTATACACTACCGATAAATGGTTTGGAGTTGGTAAGATACTTTTTTCTTCTCAAAGAAATGTATACTTTTGTTCAGCAAAGATGCATTAAAATTGATCAAAAGCGACAGTATAGGCATTTATTATGTTACAAAAGATTTCAATTTCAAATATATTGTGTTCTTTTGAACTGGCCATTCTTTAAAGAATGTTGAGAAAAAGGGTTTCCACAAAAATATGAAGCAACACAACTGTTTTCAACATTGATAATAATCAGAAATGTTTCTTAAGCAGCAAATCAGCATATTAGAATGATTTCTGAAAGATCATGTGAAACTGAAGATTGGAGTAATGACGCTGAAAACTCAACTTTACATAGAAAATAGCTATTTTAAATTGTAATATAATTTCACAATATTACTCTTTTTTTAAACTGTATTTTGATAAAAAAAAATTTAATTTTACATCTGCCGGGCTTCCAGCTGTTCCCAACTGTTCAGAGTGGATTGCGATGCAGAATCTACAGGGAAATCACGTGGTGGTGGGACATGATTCTACATCAATGAAAGGTGGTGTACAGATGTAACAGCAAGATGTCCTGATCTAGAAGCGCTTTTCATCAACTGTAAGTCGTTCTACTCACCGCGGGAGTTTTCCTCGCTCATTCTAGTAAATGTTTACATTCCTCCGCAAGCGTGCGTGAACGCAGTGTTACAACAGCTGGCTGATCAAATCTCAGACATACTGTGGAGCAACAATACCCGGACTCAGTTATAATAATTCTTGGTGACTTTAATAAAGCAAATCTCTCACGTGAACTGCCAAAACACAGAAAGCACGTTACATGTCCTACCAGAGACAGTAATATACTGGACCACTGTTACACCACAATAAAGGATACATACAGGTATCACTCTGTCCCATGTGAAGCTTTGGGGCTCTCTGATCACTGGCTGGCTCATCTTATACTGACCTACAGGCAGAAACTGAAATCAGCTAGACCTGTAATAAGGACTGTAAAAAGATGGACTAATGAAACAGAGCGGGCATTACAAGCCTGCTTCGACTGCACATTGGAGTGTTTTTGAAGCTGCTGCCACTGATCTGGACGAGCACACAGAGACTGTAACTTCATACATCAGTTTATGTGAGGATATATGCATTCCTACCAGGACTTTTAACATACAACAATGACAAACCATGGTTCACAGCAAAACTGAGACAGCTTTGTCAGGCCAACGAGGATGCCTACAGGAGTGGGGACAGAATCTTGTACAATCAGGCCAGGAACACACTGAAAAAGGAGATCAGAGTGGCTAAAAGGAGCTACTCTAAAAAGCTGGAAAACTAGTTTTAAGCAAACAACCCTGCTTCAGTGTGGAAAGGCCTGAAAGACAGCACAAACTACAAGACGCCATCCCCCAACTCTGTAGAGAATTAACAACTTGTTGAAAACCTGAATGAGTTTTACTGTAGATTTGAAACTCCTGGTCTAACACCCTACACCCGCTCTGACCATCTCTCTACACAACCATTAACACCTACAGCAAGCCCCCCCCCCGTACTTCAAATCAGTGAAGATGATGTGCGTCAGGTCTCCAGGAAACAGAAGAAAAAGAAAAGCACCAGGCCCAGATGGTGTTACACCAGACAGTCTGAAAGTCCTGTGCTGACCAGCTGGCCCACATCTTTTCACAGATTTTCAACAGATCACTGGAGCTGTGCAGAGTCCCTTCCTGCTTCAAATGCTCCACCATTATCTCCATCCCAAAGAAACCCAACATAATAGGACTTAATGACTACAGACCTGTTGCACTAACATCTGTGGTCATGAAATAATTTCAGAGGCTGGTGTTGGCTTATCTGAAGGACATCACTGGACCCCCTACATTTTTCCTACAGAGCAAACAGGTCTGTGGATGATGCAGTCAACAAGGGACTGCACTTCATTCTGCAACATTGAGACAAATCAGGGACTTATGTGGGCATTCTGTTTCTGGACTTCAGTTTGGCTTTTAATACAATCATCCCAACACTCCTCCAAACGAACCCAGCTCTCTGTTCCTAGTTCCATCTGTCAGTGGATCACCAGCTTTCTGACAGATAGACAACAGCGAGACTGGGGAAATTCATGTCAAACAGTCACACCATCAGCACTGGTGCTCCCCAGGGTTGTGTTCTCTCCCCACTGCTCTTCTCCCTCTACACCAATGACTGCATCTCTACTGACCCTTCTGTCAAGCTGCTGAAGTTTGCAGACGACACTCCAGTCATTGGCCTCATCCAGGACGGTGATGAGTCTGCTTATAAAAGCGAGGTTGAGCAGTCTGGTGCACTCTTAACAACTGCTGAATCTGCTGAACACGCTCAAAACAGTGGAGATCAGGAGAAACCCCTCTGCACTCCCCCCACTCACCATCATGAACAGAAGCACTGTGGATATAAATCCGATCTTCAATTCCCGTGCTATATTTAAATTTAACGGAGTTCACATCAATGAAATCAAAGGATAAGCTCTGCACTTTATCAATTATCAGCTCATTTCAATATCAAAGACCACAATAGGAGAGCGCGCAGCATCAGCACTGGAAAAATAAGTTTGTCTTACTACATTTAATGAAGATGATTGTGTGTTGACCATCTGCAAATTACTTTGTTTCATTAGCGGCAGTTTGCACATCGACTAGCTGAAGAGATACTCAGCTACTCATCCACTGCGATGCGTGTTGCATTAGCGCAGTCATATGCATTTACACTTGTCCAGTTTCATGTGGAATGCGGCCCAGACCACCTCCTGAAGTGGTTTGATTGATGGGTGCAGCAGGCGCAATGATATTATGCAGCGCCTGAAAATAGGCTAACTTCCGTCAACATAACCAACATGACCACCTGCTTGCACAGGGAGCGTGCCTTCCATTGGAAGTTACCTGGGGACTATTTTCAGCAAAGTTTCTTGATTATTACGCCGGAATGAGAGTATAGTTCCTAGCCATATCGGCCAAGAAAATCGCAACTTTTCATTTTCCATAATGTATTTAATTTTCCGATGTAACTACAGAAGAGTCAAGTTTTAAATAGGAAAAATATAGAAACTCTTTGGTCATTTTTGAACGAGATGCTAACGGTCTAATCAGATTCAATGGCCTATGCTAAGCTGCAGCTAAAAGTGCTACCGCCAGACCCGGAGATCGGCTGAATGGATTCGAAAACGGTAAAATGGATTCGTCAACTGTTTAACTCTAGGGCAGTTGGAAAATTAGCCTATTTTCAAAAATAGTGGAGTGTTCCTTTAATTAATGCTGTCATGTAACAAATCTGTTCAAATATAAAATTAAATGAATTGCTAATTACTACATTGAAATAAAAATGTAAAGCCTGTACAAATATTAGAAATCGTGAATATAATAATTGGTAATCATGTAAAAAAACAAAAAAACAGTGCACATTTCATTGATCTATTATGACATTTATGTAGTTTTGTTCGCTTGGCTGTTTCCTTATAAAAGTCCAAAAATTTGTCAAGTTTTTCGTCAGGTGTCTTTTTAAATTATATGATGTCATTACGTTGCTGTCTTGCCGCCAGCCAATCGCTGCATTGCTGATCGTGGTTTCGAGTATCGATACATAGCCCCTTTTAAACCAACCCATGAACGCGCAATTATCTCAGATAACTCAATCCAGCCATACTAATCATCAACAACAGGTGCGTTCGAAGAACCCAGTTAGCCAGATCCTGATTAGCACGATGATATCATCTTTGATGTGACATTTCATCTCGGATGTAATAAGCGTCGTACGAAGAACGGGCCACTGCGGTCTGTACCATGAAGCTGGATTAGCTGCCTAGCCAGGTAAATTTCAGTTTAGTTTGCACCAATCCTGGGTTTTAGATACCATGAATGTGGCTTGGCTTTTAGCTGTGTTCATTGCCATAGTAACTTACACTCCACGGCTAACCTGCTCTGGGGCAGGTTATGTTCTGAGTTAGAGATCTCAAATTGAAATTGAACCAATCAGATGTGAGCAAAGTGACACATGTCTGACACAAAGTCACTCCCCCAGTATAACTTGCTCCAAATTAAAGGTCACTAGTACTAAAAAAATGTCTGGCTTTCATGATAATTACTTATAATTATATAAATCATATAAAATAACTCTATGATTTATATTAGTAATCCATTACACACAAGCAATTATAGTTTAACAGTTATTATAAATAATTTATTTTCAATGAATGTTAATATATACAGATCGTATGTAATATAAGTTGTAGAATCAATAGATAATGCTTTAAAAATGACTGTGACCTTACATGTTCGAGTCTCTATCACTGTATATAACAAGTTTTCCTTGTGACTGCACTGATAAAGCAAGATAATTTATTTTATTTGTCCTCTTTCATGAACAAGTACTTTTTTCATTGAAAATGCATTTAAATTCATCATATTCTTCAATCTCTTAACCTTTAGCAAAACCTTTAACCTTTAACCAAGGCTCGTGATTGGCTGTTCGCCATTGATGTCACACATTCATGTGCACATGCTCCACAAACTTAGGATCAAAACCTGAGTTGAGGAAGAAAGTTGATGATCAACATCATGGTACCAACAAAGCCGGTTTGGAGTGATTTGGTTATGTCAACTCGAAACTAATCCTGTAACTCTGAATTTGTTCAACTACCATCATGGTACAGGCCCCTGGTGTAAACAGCCCCTATGTGAGCACATGGCTTGCTGTGTGTTTGTTGGTGCCATGTGCTCTCCTGTCTGTTGTCTGACTCCGCCCATCTTGTTATCTGATTATTGTTTCAGTTGTTCCACCTGTCCTCCCTCAGGCCTCATGACCCTCCTCGTTTCCTTCCCTATTTATTCTCCCAGTGTGTTCAGTCCAGGGACCCGTTCTTCGTACGTGGCTTATTATACCCAAGATGAAATGTCACATCCAAGATGATATCATCGTGCTAATCAGGATCTGGCTAACTGGGTTCTTCGAACGCACCTGTTGTTGATGAATAGTATGGCTGGATTGAGTTATCTGAGATAATTGCGCGTTCATGGTTTGGTTTAAAAGGGGCTATGTATCGATACACGAAACCACGATCAGCAATGCAGCGATTGGCTGGCGGCAAGACAGCAACGTAATGACATCATATAATTAATAAAGACACCTGACGAAAAACTTGACAAATTTTTGGACTTTTATAAGGAAACAGCCAAGCGAGCAAAACGACATAAATGTTATAATAGATAAATGAAATGTGCAATGTTTTTATTTTATTTTACATTTTTTACATGATTCCCAATTATTTATATTCACGATTTCTAATATTTGTACAGGCTCTACATTTTTATTTCAATGTAGTAATTAGCAATTCATTTACTTTTATATTTGAACAGATTTGTTACGTGACAGCATTAATTAAGGTCATGGGGTCAAGATCATGTTATCTGCATCTCCTGCGCTCCACCAAGCCACGCCCACAATAGTGGTCACCACTCAAATGAATGCAGTACTCTACATCATCTGTATAGCATGTGTGTAAGACTCGAATACAATTATGGAGTAATACTTTTATGACGAATAAATATTTCAGTGAGTAAAACTGGCTGTGTCTATAGTATTAAAGATTACACAACATTGTTATATTATCTTTAAATTATTTTAAAATTATTGTCCCTGGATTAGTAGGGTACTTTTGTAATAAAGTTGTTAACATGAAATAAGCCTGCTCCCGAGCAGGTTTAAGCTTACGGACCCGTTGCTATGAGAGCAACTCCGGGATGAGCTTCGAAGAACCAAATAATCCAAGATCATGCCAAATCGTCAACAATCAAATCCAGCTAACGGAGTTAGCGACGTACGAAAAAACGGGCCCATGATCAGTGGAGTCATGAAATTACAATTCACCATGGCAACAGGTTCTTAATATTTAACATTTTATATTTAATTTAATTCTTAATAACTGTTAATAACTTAATAACTGTTATAATATCAGAGGTGAAAAATTTAATATTTATTTTTATTTTGTGTTTATTTTTATTTGATCTGTGTCTTGTCACTTGTCATGCTGTCTGGAAGCTTCTGTCACCAAGACAAATTCCTTGTGTGTATAAGGACACTTGACAATAAAGCTCGGTCTGATTCTGATTCTAATTCATGGCACTCTAATTAAGGCCTTATGGATTCACTTATTTTATTTTATTTATTTATTTTTTACATGGACATTAGGCAAGTTCACCCTTCAAATTCTCATTACTGCAATACATCCAGATATAATTATCAAATTAAAGATTTTCATTACTTTATTACATTCATTTTTTAAATGATTATAATAAAACATTATTGTAATCAATTTTGTGTTTGAAATGAACACAACGTCTGATGCATAAATACTTCACAATTTAAATAATATTTTAAATATTCAATTCTGTCAGGACCACTATCGTCAAAGATGATTGACAATTAGCATACAGTTTGGATTGGCAGTATGGTTCTGTTCTGGGCCAGAACTCCCTGCGCATCCATACAGCCTATAGCATGGAAGAGAGCAGGGAGAGCAGCAGTAACCCCCCAGGGTAAACAGAACAAAAATAAGTGTATTTCAGATATTGTTAAAGTTCAATAATGTTATGTACACATTTTAGAATTAGTCTGATTCAAAGGAGAATCAGAAGGCTGAATCCTGACTGACAGAGGAGGAGCTGGGGATGGAGGAGGGTAATTAGCTATTGAGCAATGCGAAAACTGCTGATAATACTGAGGGACATTATATATGAATGCTTAGATAGGTGTCGTATCCTATAGGTTGATGGGGATCAGCTGAGAGTCAGCTGATGCGAGCTTGACTAACGTGACCTGCCAGAACTAATGCTATGCGAATGTACCTGTGGCTCAGTGGTAGAGCGTTGCGCAAAGGTTGTGGGTTCAATTCCCAGGGAACACACATACTGGTAGAACATGTATAGCCTGAATGCACTGTAAGTCACTTTAGATAAAAGCGTCTGCTAAATGCATACATTTAATTAAAATATTTATTGCATGTTTACATATCATAGCCATAATGTCACTATGCAGAACATCTTTGTGTCCTAAAACAGCTTAATTTTCTTAAGCCATAATTAAGTAATTTTGTATTTTTAATTAAGTAATTTTGTATTACTTTTAAATCTTTTGATTTTGGAATCCAACCTTGATATCCTAAACCTGCTGTATATAGTCACAGAGATCAAGATGACAGAAATGTAATTTACTCTACCTCTTCAAACCCCCCAATAAAACCCATCTTAAGTTGTAATTGCTTTGGGTTGTAAATCAATAGTGCTCAGTGTTAAAAGCTTAGAATGCTTTAAATCTGTGGCAGTAGGCAACTGCAAATCGACTTCATTCCACACTGTAGTTTAATGACCAACACAAAATGGTCAAAACTCTTAGGAACAGCAGGCAACTAATAAAATCTGTTGGACTTGTGCCAATAAGACAAAGGCCATTTGCATAAGATTAATAAAATACTGCAACAATAAAGCACTGTTTTACTTAGAAAGTGACAGATAAAGACAGCAATTGTTCACTTATAAATTAAACATTCCATTATTCAGACTGCTCACTTTTGGCCAGCTCAGGCCAGAGAGGATGCCTACAGGAGTGGGGACAGAATCTTGTACAATCAGGCCAGGAACACACTGACAAAGGAGATCAGAGTGGCGAAGAGGAGCTACTCTAAAAAGCTGGAAAGGTCCAAAAAGTTAAAAAGGCCCAACGGAGGCTTTACTTCCTTCACCAACTGAGGAAGTATAGCCACAGGAGCTGCTGATACAGTTATACTCTTCAGTCATTGAATCCGTCCTCTGCACCTCTATAACTGTCTGGTTCAGCTCAGCTACCAAAACTGATCTCAGAAGACTGCAGCGGATAGTCCGGACTGCTGAGTGAATCATTGGTACAATCCTCCCCACTCTCCAAGAACTGCACTCATCCAGAGTGAGGAAATTGACTGGCAAAATTATTCTGGACCCCTCACATCCATGCCACTTCATCTTTGAACTGTTGCCGTCTGGCTGGCGCTACAGAGCACTGAGCACCAAAACAGCCAGACATAGGAAAAGTTTCTTCTCTCATGCCATCTACCTCATGAACAGTTAAATGTTCTCGCCACCGTGCAATAGCAAAGAACGGGCCCCAGGGCTAGTTCGTTTGTCTTATGTCTGCCTTGCAGTTTTGTTTTCCCCCTTGGGGTTGTTTTGTTTGCTTTTGTTTTACTTTATTATTTAATAAAGCCCATCACAACTCTGCACTTGAGTCCTCGGCCTCACCTTTACTCTAACCGTGACATACCCTACATCTTATTCCATTCCTTGTAAATTCTATTCCATATACCACAACTGTATATACAAATTGTGTCTATATATATATATATTAATATTAGTGTGTGTATTTTATTCATATATCTTTATTTCTTATCTGTGTTGTTGTCTATACTGGAAGCTTTTCTTGTACTTGGCAATAAAGCTCTCTCAGATTGTGATTCTGATAAATGCAGACTTCATGAGTAGAAGATACTTTCAAAAACATAAATCTTACTGACCCCAAACTTTTGAACAGTGCCGTATATGACATATCTTTAAATCTAGTTTTCAGAAAGAGACAAACCACCAATAACCAACTTTCCTTTCTCTGCAAAGTTAGTAAAGATTAAAATTACAGTATAACATAACATAATGAAAACATACATGTTACTTTTTAAATCCTCATTTAAAGGGATAGTTCACCCTAAAATGAAGTTTCAGTCATTATTCACTCACCCTCATGTTGGCCCAAGCCTGTATGAGTTTCTCTCTAATGTGGAACATAAAATAAGTTGGTAGCTAAACCGTTTTGGTATGTCCAAAAATACATTTCTCAATTTAATTTGTATGTTCCACACAAGAACGCAAGTGATTCAGTTGTGGAATGACATGAGGGTGAGTAAATGTTTGTGTGAACTATCATTTCAATTACTTATTTTGTGCTAAACATGTTTAAACTCTATTGGTTTAGGATATTGTTAAGTGGACCTATTTTGTATGTAATTTACTCTACCTCTTCAAACCCCCCAATAAAACCCATCTTAAGTTGTAATTGCTTTGGGTTGTAAATCAATAGTGCTCAGTGTTAAAAGCTTAGAATGCTTTAAATCTGTGGCAGTAGGCAACTGCAAATCGACTTCATTCCACACTGTAGTTTAATGACCAACACAAAATGGTCAAAACTCTTAGGAACAGCAGGCAACTAATAAAATCTGTTGGACTTGTGCCAATAAGACAAAGGCCATTTGCATAAGATTAATAAAATACTGCAACAATAAAGCACTGTTTTACTTAGAAAGTGACAGATAAAGACAGCAATTGTTCACTTATAAATTAAACATTCCATTATTCAGACTGCTCACTTTTGGCCAGCTCAGGCCAGAGAGGATGCCTACAGGAGTGGGGACAGAATCTTGTACAATCAGGC
>NW_015506520.1:145916-146860 GCF_001515645.1 Sinocyclocheilus grahami
GCAAAAAACAAAAAAAAAAAAAAAAAAAAAAACGGAGCAATTTTTCACCCTTAATCATTTTCTTCACCTTCATTTTTTACTGTTTTAATTGTGTTTGCGCACACAAACAGAGCAATCTTTTCACAGGCATGGAACGAATGCCACCTTTAATGCCCTTCATCTCAAATATTTCTGTTATTGGTGCGATTAAATATAAATGAATGCATGGCTGAATAATTCATAGCATATAATTTGCTGAGCTTTTGAGTCAACTAGTGTTTTACTGTTCATTATCACAGTTCATTGTGTTCAAAACAACCATGGCTGTGGCCCAGTTTGCACATCTATATGTGAAAGAAAACATTGAAAGAAAATGTTCTTAGAACAACATTCTCGCAACATTTTTGTAACCTTTAAATAGCATTATGATCACAGCAAGAAAAATGGTTATTTTAATGTTTTTAGAATATTAAAAATAAACATTCAAATAACGTTATATTTTCGGTAAAATGAAGTTAGTAGAACTTTGTAAGAAATATTTTTGCAGCCTTTAAATAATGTTATAATCATGACTAGAAAACTGGACATTTCAGTTTTTTTAGAAACGTTTCATAACAATGGTCCCGCAAAGTTTTTATAACCTAAATTTGTTACCTGGGATACTAAATAAAATTAAGAATTACTGCATCCCACATCACTGGATAATGAAAAATATACTCTAAAAGCATTTTCTTTGTCTCATATTTCACATTCCTTTTGATGATTGGCAATGCAGGTATATCATGTACTCATCACACCTGCAGGTTCAAAAGTGTCCCACCTTCAAAAACATGACGCGTAGCTGAGGAAGAAAGGAGCATTTGTCAGTCACCATGTTTGAATAATTCAGCCAGTGTGATGCAAGACTTTGTTCACCACAAGGCCTCCATTAAGCTGTTGTTACTTCTAATTTAGTTGAGCAAACG
>NW_015506520.1:147493-148210 GCF_001515645.1 Sinocyclocheilus grahami
GCAATATTTTAATGCATTACTTTTAAAAGTAACTTTCCCCAACACGGTATATTAGTACCTCAAAGTTACATATTAGTACCTGAAGTGGACATAATAGCCATGATGTATGAATACCATGAAATCCACGAAGCCATGAATACATATTAGTACATTTTGCATTTCTAACACTTGTGTTGCAATTTCAACATTTTCTTCAGTCATCTCATCAAATCTGGATATCAGAGAAACTCCAGGATAAAATATGACAGAGGGGGAGACAAACTTCAGGGGCTGAATGAGCATAATTATGGGTATTTGGCATCTTGATTTATACTGATTGAATCATGTCTAGTCAAAAAATCCTCAAGATTGGTCAATGGATTAATAATGCAATGCCTCTCATTTTGGGAGCATTCCTTAATAGATCGAATACAAATGAAATAAGATCCTATTGAAAATCTGACAGAAATAACCAAAGCCGTTTATCCATCAGAATCTGATTTGATTCTGAAAGAAAAAATAAAAAGTGTATTTTTTCTACACTTTCCATCAGCTTAAAATGTAGCGATAACTACGAGTCAGTCATCCATAAATTGATTTCACTGAAAAGTATAAACATTGAGGCTCTATGGTGCTATCAAAGCATTGCTCTTATTGTTTGAGCAACCAGTGGTGTGTTTTCCAAAAGAATTGTTAGTTAACCATGGTTGAAAGTTTCATCATTAGCAACATAGTTCA
>NW_015506520.1:148335-150212 GCF_001515645.1 Sinocyclocheilus grahami
AACAGGGAACCCGCGATTGAATAAACATATGTAAACAAAGGAAAACAACGGAGAACAAAAATAGCAGAGAAGCCCTTAGATGCAACATTTGTTATAATCTGACATTAATTCGAATGCAAACCGATTAATAGCAGAAGTTATTACTCCACCACCTGTGCAACTCATTAGTGACAGTTCTGTTGTTGAACCAATGTAGTTCAAATGTGCGACAAAGTTACTACAGTTTTGGGAAACAGTTGTGACTGCCTAGTTAATTTTCCAGCAATGCAACATACTATGGTAGTTAAGTAGCAAGATGCATCACTGTATGGGCAATACACCCCAGTCTGACACAGCAACATTGGCCCAACCAATGGCATGCATGAGTTTGAGACGTGTCCGACCAATGCTAGAAGTGTTTGGGAAATCTGTTGGAAAATCCATTTCCATTTTTACTTTACATTATTATTTATTGTTATTACTTTGGAAACTCCATTAGTTGACACTACCGGCTCACGTCTTTAACGGTTTCCCCGTCAGCGTTTAAAAATCGCTTTCATGGCCCCACAGAATTTGTTGTTGTATGAATATCTGAACATGCAATATATCAAAAGAAAGAACAGAGCGTCTGCTTTTAAACAATAACAACAATAAACCTATTCTAGCATCATGCATTCTTTTATTATCAACACTTGAATGTGTTTCATAAAAAAAGCAACATTGTGAACAAAAAGCTGAGAAAATGTTTTGTGAAAGACTACATTCGGATCGGATTCAGAACGATGTTCAAAACATAGCTGGAGCAGATCATTTCCATCAACACATCCAAAGCTCCACAGTCCTAAACCACTTCCTGAGCAGACATTTCATTTAGTAACGTTTAAATTTATATAATGATTAATGTTTGACAATAGTGTTATTTTACATATGCGATTGCTTGTTTCTGCTTCTTCTTCACCGTGTTTTGATCCAGAGATTATGTACTCATTCAGAAGATGTGTAATAGCGCCTCCTACCATATAACAGTGTAAACACGGAAAGCCGGGAAATTCCATCAACAACAGGGAAAGAGTTAAGATTAGTTCTACAATTTGATGAATATTCTATTAGCTCTCCTGTAGAATTTTTGAGAAATGAGAGACTTTTTTGTTTAGTCAATTGGAAAAAGAAGTCAGTATAACATGAGAAAGGATGAATGGCGCTTGACTGGAATATAACTTCATTATCACATTATACAGGAGATTACGTATTGATTTCCTATACTGCAAAAACAGTTGTCACAAATGGTAAAGTAGATGTGTAAAAAGCAAGCATCATGGCCTTTCTGTTGCTCAGGATAATATGAACATTTGATCATATTTCTAATGTGCTTAATCTCATTGGTAGCGTAACCCCCGCAGACTATGTCTTTACAGCAACCTTCCAATGGGAGCGGATGGCTGGAGGGTGTTTTTACCACAGAGAGCAACACATTCCCTCAGACAGGATGCGGGCTGATATTCGGAGGAGGGATTTCATTTTGACCCTGTGTGTTAATTGCTTTGTTGAGGGATGGATCAGCTGTGTTGCATGTGAACTGGAGAACAAGGCCAGGCCCCTGGAGACGGGAATGTCAGCGCGCTAGATTCCATTGCTATGGTGACAAAGATGGGAAAATGCACTGGAGGAATTGCCATTAAATAAAGGAGGGTGTGTGTGTTTGCGCATCATTCAAATATTTTGCTGTTTTGTTCTACAACATAAATTGCACACACTCATACTGAAAACACAAATTTTGAAGCAAGTATCACCGTTTGCACAAAAATATGAAGCAGGACAACTGTTTTCAACATTTACTGTATAATAATCAGAAAAGTTTCTTGAGCAGCACATCAGCATATTAGAATGATTTCTGAAGA
>NW_015506520.1:150222-173689 GCF_001515645.1 Sinocyclocheilus grahami
TAAACCTGCTGTATATAGTCACAGAGATCAAGATGACAGAAATGTAATTTTCCCTGTTTTACTTGTAAGCTCAATAATGCACCAGCAGAGGGCAGCATTTCTATACAAATTGCAGGCATTGAACTGACATCTTGAACTGAGTATAATATAGCAGCATTCACTTTTACTGGTGATAATGGTTTGCCACATAGTTACTGTTTGATGCAAATGATCTAAACCCAGCTAAATGTATTATAATCACTATGTGCAACCACCTAGTTGGTTGTAATTGCTATTGGTTATGTAAAACATTAATGCTAATCTCAGAGGTATGAGAAAGAAAACCATATGAAATGTGTAAACGAGCCAATGTAAGACATTCAGCTTAATAAGTTATTCTGTGTGTTGTGCATCTCAGAAGGTTTGCAGCCTAAAAACAGACAGAATGTGTGTGATCTCAACACGTGTGACGCAACTCTGGGCCAATTGTCACATTTGCTTCTTTCCAGATTCACACAATCAGGCAGCTGATTCTTACACTCCAGCAGGCCAGATCAGTCCGTTCACTCTAAAGGATGAGCAAGCATGCAGAAATCACAAAAAAAAAAAAAAAACGGAACCTTTAAATAGCATTATGATCACAGCAAGAAAAATGGTTATTTTAATGTTTTTAGAATATTAAAAATAAACATTCAAATAACGTTATATTTTCGGTAAAATGAAGTTAGTAGAACTTTGTAAGAAATATTTTTGCAGCCTTTAAATAATGTTATAATCATGACTAGAAAACTGGACATTTCAGTTTTTTTAGAAACGTTTCATAACAATGGTCCCGCAAAGTTTTTATAACCTAAATTTGTTACCTGGGATACTAAATAAAATTAAGAATTACTGCATCCCACATCACTGGATAATGAAAAATATACTCTAAAAGCATTTTCTTTGTCTCATATTTCACATTCCTTTTGATGATTGGCAATGCAGGTATATCATGTACTCATCACACCTGCAGGTTCAAAAGTGTCCCACCTTCAAAAACATGACGCGTAGCTGAGGAAGAAAGGAGCATTTGTCAGTCACCATGTTTGAATAATTCAGCCAGTGTGATGCAAGACTTTGTTCACCACAAGGCCTCCATTAAGCTGTTGTTACTTCTAATTTAGTTGAGCAAACGACTTTGACCTGAGCCTGTCTGAACGGTTTTGGATATCTTTTGGAAATCTCTGAGATACTGACAGCACAGCTGAGGAAGACAGCCATGGATTTAACAACTAGGAAGCGAGCATCCACAGTGAGTAGAAAAGGAAGATTAGGGTTTACATACAGTGCTGGTGAAGTAAATTTTGCCATCAGACTTTACATGTGCAGCTGGATGTTTTTAACCATGCATGGTCTGCATTCTTAGCTCACACATGAGCCTTGATTTAGTTTTTTCCGCTAGTTAATTAGCACTAATTATATAACAATAACAGCAACAACTACTGGAGATGCAACAACAGTACAGTACTGCAGGGATTTTTGTAGGCCAAAACCCGGAAACAAGTCAGCATTTTAGCACTTCCAGTTCCATCATCCTGAAGTCAATATGGTTTTTTAAATGAGCTTTTGGTTTAATAGTAGGTTAAACTAAGGTCTGTGGTTAATATAAGCTTATTAATATAAGTAGTCTTATTAATGGTGAAGTTGAACTCATGCGAATGTGGCATAGTTTATTTATAGTCTACGTTTAGCCTTTTACTTCTGGTGATTGTATTTAGGTTTCATAAAGGTTGTGTTCATTTGTTAACATTAATATGATGAATGTTTAAGAATCATAAGCTTTTGTTGGTCACAGAGATTATTTTCTGCAGTGATCCAAAAGCCATAACTTTTTATATTAAAAACAAACAAGCAAGCCAGAAGAGAAAAAGTAATGCAAAAGTAACATAACACATTACTTTCCATAAAAAGTAACTAAGTAATGTAATTAGTTACTTTTTTTTTCCGGGAGTATAACGCAATATTTTAATGCATTACTTTTAAAAGTAACTTTCCCCAACACGGTATATTAGTACCTCAATGAAATAAATTACATTTTAGAATACATTCACATAGAAAACAGTTATTTTAAACTTTAATAATATTTTACGATATTGTTTTTTTTTACTGTATTTTTCTATCTAATAAATGCAGGCTTGGTGAGCATAAGAGACTTTCAAAACTGTTTTAAATATATCAACGACCCAAAATATTTGATTTTATATTATAATTACACTGCACAGTAGTTTCCAAGCAGTATGTTAATATAGCATTCCAAGCACAGTCAGCTTATTCATACAACACAGACAGAGACAAATATGATTATAAAATCAGTGGGCCATCATTGCACATCAGACACACACACACAGAGCCCTAAGCACCAGTGTAAGAGTCTGTAAGGGTTTTGGGAGCATATTTATTCACCTTTATGTTATTTCCAAACCAATACTGTTATTTGTTCTGTGCCAAAAAACATTTCGGAAGTGTCTTCATTGAGCTTATGTCCATATACTGTAATGACAGTTCATAGTCTTTTAAGTGCAATAAATATAAATAAATAAATACATACCTGCATACATAACCATACAAGTAGAACATATAATTTGTGTTTTTAATGTCTTCTAAAGCCATAAGAAATTGAAATTATTATTCACTGAAAATCTTACCGTCCTAAATGTGAAAATCAAATGTGACTTAAAGGTGCACTAAGCAATATTTGAAAAATGCTTTTGACCACAGTGTCGGACCAACTCCCAAAACACACTCACAGTCAATCAGCAGTAAGGGGCGTGTCTAGTAATGATAGGGAGAAAAGAGCGCTCAGTGAGTGCACAGGACGGATATTAGCAGATTGACTATAGATAGTGAGAGACGACAGATAAAAAAGAGGAACATTTTGGAGGAACAAAACATCAAAATGAAGGGTTAAGGATCAGGCAGGACCCGTGTAAATATTGGAGCAACTTTCCAGTGGTGGAGAGAACTCAAGGAGCGGGAAGGCCTGGAATCAGATGCCTAGGCTGCTTTGTTTCTTCTTGATAGGTGAGTTGTGTTGATTATTTCTTTGAATTAGCATAGCACTTATTGATGACATCATACCCTCGGCCGGCAAGCATAGCATATTTTGCCATTGCCGCTGCCAGGGTTGTGTTCGTACGTGTGGGACAGAGGTATCAAAATTGGGGTGCGGTCCTGTTGGGGTATGGGCGTGTTTGTTTTGGTGCTTTCAAATATCAACATCATTTGGAAAAATCCGCTTAGTTCACCTATAAGACCTAAAGAAAGTCCAACTCTTTGAAGAGACTGTTTATTACAGCCTTATTTAATTCACATCAAACTAAATATGGCATCCACCTTCATCCCTTCACTTTTGAACATTCTCTCCTATTGCATTGACATGCTTATTGGGAAACTCATGTTTACTCCAATACTGAAGCCTGATTTGTTCATGTTTGTGTAGATGCACGCACCAATGGCGCTTCAACCCACCAAAAGGGGAGGAGCCGACCTATATATAAGTCGGCTCTGAGCACCATTTCATCAGAATTTTTCTCCTTCAGCGACAAAGATCATCTCCTTGCTGACTCTGTAAGTAAGAAGCCGAAGAAGGAAGAAGGAAGAGGGAAGAGGGAAAAACTTCAGCCTGCTGCTCAAAGCTGAAGAAGGAGCCAAAGGCAGCAGATGAAGCCTTCCCCTGAGCAAATTTCCAGCGACGTTGCTGCAAATGTTGAGCTGCAAGTGTGACTTGTACAGTGAACCCTTAGGAGAAAGAAACTGATTTCCTTTGGAGGAAGCCGTCATTGAACACTCCATTTAATTAATGGCTTCAGATACTGAAGAGTGGCCCAGCGTGGACAGCGAGCTGATCTGCATTCTAACTAAGGCTGTGGAGGATCTCGGCCTGGCTTGGTTGGCTCCGGAAGAACCAGCCCACGGCCTCCTTGACGAGTGGTACCTGAAGAGACGCTGTCAACATTCCTCCCACCAACAGTCCATTTTCTTTCCTGCCGGCAGTTCACGAGGAACTCACCAGGACGTGGCCCCTATTTGGTGCATGTTAATCCATCTACTTCCACCGCTTCCACCGCTGTTGACGGCACTGAAGAAAGAGGTTATAGCAAGCTCCCCCCTCTGGAAGAGGCAGTCGCTGCACATCCGTGCACTCCATTGGCCCTAGGGTCGAAAGCTCATGCAGCGCATCCATGTTAGCCCTGCAGGACTACCTCAGCCCTAGCAAACAGGGCTTATTCAATGGCTGGCCAGGCTGGCTCAGTGCTTCACACGATGGTGGTGCTTCAAGTATTCCAGGCTAAACTTCTCCTCACCATGGAAGAGTCTGGCCAGAGTTCTGATGCATTTAGAGAGCTGGCTCTGTCCACTACTAAGGCCAGTGCGCAGGTGATCGGCAAGGACATGGCCAATTTGGCCTTTGACTGAATTTGACAAAGATCAGGGACGCAGACAAGGTCACCTTCCTAGACTCGCCAGTCTCTCCTAAGGGACTGTTTGTCCCTGCCATGGATGGGTTTGCCAAGCGGTTTACAGTGGCACAGAAGTAATCGCAGGCAATGCATCACTTCCTACCGAAGTGCTCCATTGCGGCAGCTGGTTTAAGTTGCCAGAAGGCTCCATCCACTCAGCAGCCTGGCAAGCCGGTGCCACCCCAGCCTAAACCTGAGCCTGGGCTTCAGCAGCGCCCCCGGATGGCGAAACGCTACCCGTTTCTGAACCGCCAAGGTCCCCGCCCCAGAGTGACGTTGGATCCTGAGCCTCAGAAGTAGTCCTGATCCGTACGTAGACAGGAAGAGGAGAGGGTCCGTTCTTGCCGAGGCCGGAACTCCCTCCAAGAAAGCTTGTGCTTGCTCTTCTTCGCTTGCTTATGAGACGGCCATTTAAGATGTTAACCTTGAAACAGATACTCATGCAAGTATGTCCTGAGGACTGGTTTCTGTCAATGGATCTGAAAGACGCTTACTTTCACATCCAGATAGCCCTCCATCACATACCATTCTTGAGATTTGCATTTGAGTGAGTGGCCTATCAGTACACAGTCCTGCCATTCGGACTGTCCCTGGACCCACACACTTTTTAACTACCTCGACGACTGGCTGGTTTTCGCCAGGTTTGAATTAATGTTATAATTAATTAATTCAAATAAATGTGATCTTACCACACTATTTCATCTGTCTGCTCTGAAGTGGGCAGAATACTGAGCTAACGAGCCGTAGCTTCGTGTCAGTCTTGCCTTCATGTCGTGCATTAAAATAGTTTAAAGCCGTGTATTCGCTCTCTAGCAGCAGTTTTTACGGCAATATTTAAATGACACCCTGGTTATTCTTGGTGTACCCAAAATGGTCCCACACTATCGACTAGAAGGATCGCTGTTTGGTTCCTCTGTCATAGTTAATCTAGTGTGCGTAGTAGCCTCCGTGTCTCTGATAAGCACAGCATTTAAAGCTGGTGCACTGCTAGTGTAACTTTGTTTTCGTTTTGCGCATGTTGCAACTGTTCCGTTCTGTGCAACAGAAACACTCGGTGTAGCGGAGCCTTTACGATTAATTAACAACAAAACATCAAAATGAAGGGTTAAGGATCAGGCAGGACCCGTGTAAATATTGGAGCAACTTTCCAGTGGTGGAGAGAACTCAAGGAGCGGGAAGGCCTGGAATCAGATGCCTAGGCTGCTTTGTTTCTTCTTGATAGGTGAGTTGTGTTGATTATTTCTTTGAATTAGCATAGCACTTATTGATGACATCATACCCTCGGCCGGCAAGCATAGCATATTTTGCCATTGCCGCTGCCAGGGTTGTGTTCGTACGTGTGGGACAGAGGTATCAAAATTGGGGTGCGGTCCTGTTGGGGTATGGGCGTGTTTGTTTTGGTGCTTTCAAATATCAACATCATTTGGAAAAATCCGCTTAGTTCACCTATAAGACCTAAAGAAAGTCCAACTCTTTGAAGAGACTGTTTATTACAGCCTTATTTAATTCACATCAAACTAAATATGGCATCCACCTTCATCCCTTCACTTTTGAACATTCTCTCCTATTGCATTGACATGCTTATTGGGAAACTCATGTTTACTCCAATACTGAAGCCTGATTTGTTCATGTTTGTGTAGATGCACGCACCAATGGCGCTTCAACCCACCAAAAGGGGAGGAGCCGACCTATATATAAGTCGGCTCTGAGCACCATTTCATCAGAATTTTTCTCCTTCAGCGACAAAGATCATCTCCTTGCTGACTCTGTAAGTAAGAAGCCGAAGAAGGAAGAAGGAAGAGGGAAGAGGGAAAAACTTCAGCCTGCTGCTCAAAGCTGAAGAAGGAGCCAAAGGCAGCAGATGAAGCCTTCCCCTGAGCAAATTTCCAGCGACGTTGCTGCAAATGTTGAGCTGCAAGTGTGACTTGCACAGTGAACCCTTAGGAGAAAGAAACTGATTTCCTTTGGAGGAAGCCGTCATTGAACACTCCATTTAATTAATGGCTTCAGATACTGAAGAGTGGCCCAGCGTGGACAGCGAGCTGATCTGCATTCTAACTAAGGCTGTGGAGGATCTCGGCCTGGCTTGGTTGGCTCCGGAAGAACCAGCCCACGGCCTCCTTGACGAGTGGTACCTGAAGAGACGCTGTCAACATTCCTCCCACCAACAGTCCATTTTCTTTCCTGCCGGCAGTTCACGAGGAACTCACCAGGACGTGGCCCCTATTTGGTGCATGTTAATCCATCTACTTCCACCGCTTCCACCGCTGTTGACGGCACTGAAGAAAGAGGTTATAGCAAGCTCCCCCCTCTGGAAGAGGCAGTCGCTGCACATCCGTGCACTCCATTGGCCCTAGGGTCGAAAGCTCATGCAGCGCATCCATGTTAGCCCTGCAGGACTACCTCAGCCCTAGCAAACAGGGCTTATTCAATGGCTGGCCAGGCTGGCTCAGTGCTTCACACGATGGTGGTGCTTCAAGTATTCCAGGCTAAACTTCTCCTCACCATGGAAGAGTCTGGCCAGAGTTCTGATGCATTTAGAGAGCTGGCTCTGTCCACTACTAAGGCCAGTGCGCAGGTGATCGGCAAGGACATGGCCAATTTGGCCTTTGACTGAATTTGACAAAGATCAGGGACGCAGACAAGGTCACCTTCCTAGACTCGCCAGTCTCTCCTAAGGGACTGTTTGTCCCTGCCATGGATGGGTTTGCCAAGCGGTTTACAGTGGCACAGAAGTAATCGCAGGCAATGCATCACTTCCTACCGAAGTGCTCCATTGCGGCAGCTGGTTTAAGTTGCCAGAAGGCTCCATCCACTCAGCAGCCTGGCAAGCCGGTGCCACCCCAGCCTAAACCTGAGCCTGGGCTTCAGCAGCGCCCCCGGATGGCGAAACGCTACCCGTTTCTGAACCGCCAAGGTCCCCGCCCCAGAGTGACGTTGGATCCTGAGCCTCAGAAGTAGTCCTGATCCGTACGTAGACAGGAAGAGGAGAGGGTCCGTTCTTGCCGAGGCCGGAACTCCCTCCAAGAAAGCTTGTGCTTGCTCTTCTTCGCTTGCTTATGAGACGGCCATTTAAGATGTTAACCTTGAAACAGATACTCATGCAAGTATGTCCTGAGGACTGGTTTCTGTCAATGGATCTGAAAGACGCTTACTTTCACATCCAGATAGCCCTCCATCACATACCATTCTTGAGATTTGCATTTGAGTGAGTGGCCTATCAGTACACAGTCCTGCCATTCGGACTGTCCCTGGACCCACACACTTTTTAACTACCTCGACGACTGGCTGGTTTTCGCCAGGTTTGAATTAATGTTATAATTAATTAATTCAAATAAATGTGTTCTTACCACACTATTTCATCTGTCTGCTCTGAAGTGGGCAGAATACTGAGCTAACGAGCCGTAGCTCTGCCTTCATGTCGTGCATTAAAATAGTTTAAAGCCGTGTATTCGCTCTTTAGCAGCAGGCCGTGTATTCGCTCTCTAGCAGCAGTTTTTACGGCAATATTTAAATGACACCCTGGTTATTCTTGGTGTACCCAAAATGGTCCCACACTATCGACTAGAAGGATCGCTGTTTGGTTCCTCTGTCATAGTTAATCTAGTGTGCGTAGTAGCCTCCGTGTCTCTGATAAGCACAGCATTTAAAGCTGGTGCACTGCTAGTGTAACTTTGTTTTCGTTTTGCGCATGTTGCAACTGTTCCGTTCTGTGCAACAGAAACACTCGGTGTAGCGGAGCCTTTACGATTAATTAACTGTGACATTTTAAAGCGCGGTTAATTGTGAAACCGGTTAATCGCTGCATCCCTATTTAGAGCACACGTCATCACCCTTCTAGCACTCCCCAATCCAGATGGTGAGCAGGGTCCAAATCCACTCTGCCTGGTACAGGCTCTTAGAGTGTATGTCGAGCACTCTAGCCTGTTTAGACTCTCAGAGCAGCTCTTTGTGTGCTTCGGAGGCCGCTCTAAAGGTCTGCCGGTTATGAAGCAGAGACTGTCTGCTTAGATAGTAGATGCTATGCCAGCCGGCCACTCAGTAGACAAGCCCGCCGGCCACACCGATGTCAAGCCCACCGAGGACTTCTGTCCCCGTGTTTAGCCCAGAGAGGACACCAGTCCCCGAGTCTAGCCCAGAGAAGGTCCCAGTCCCCGAGTTTAGCCCAGAGAGGGCTCCAGTTCCCGTGTTTAGCCCAGAGAGAGCTCCAGTCCCCGAGTTTAACCCAGAGACGGCTCCAGTCCCCGAGTTTAGCCCAGAGAGGGTTCCAGTTCCCAAGTTTAGCCCAGACAGGGCTCCAGTCCACGAGTTTAGCCCAGAGAGGGCTCCAGTCCCCGATTTTACATTTAAATTTAGTCATTTAGCAGACGCTTTTATTCAAAGCGACTTACAAATGAGGACAACAAAAGCAGTCAAAACTAACAAAAGAGCAACAATATATAAATGCAAATGACAAGTCTCGGTCTTTTAGTTTTAGTTTTAGCAATGTGGTCTGAGAAATTCAGCTTATCATCAATCACAATAGAGGTGTCATCCCTATACAGCATTTCACTTCAGTAAAAGCACACCGGTACGCCATGGCTTCCTAGTCTTGACCCTCCCCGTTGGTTGTTATGAAGCGCGTGGACGTGCCTTCCGGGAGGGGGGGGGAGTAATGTCAGACTCTGTTCCTGTCTTGTGTTGTGTTCTCCTCCCCCATGTGCTCCATGACCCAGTTTGCCCTCCCATGTCTGATTATGTTCTTTGTTTCCGGGTGTTCCCTCATTAGTTTCCATGAATTAAATTTTTTTTTCCACCGGTTTCAGTTTTCTCAGATTACCTTCCATGTGTATTTAAGCCCTGTATTTCCTGAGTCCTGCGTGCTGTCTTGATCGTCAATCCCAGTGTCCTACGTGTGCTTTCCTTAGATGTCAATAAAGACTGTTAATCCTGATTCTCCTGCGTTCTCCTCGCTCCTTGTTCCTCGCTCCTCACCGTAGGCACACTGTGACAGTTATAAATTAAGGAAAGGAAGGAGACAGTTCTAAACACTAATTTATGGAATGATATTCCAGACAATTTTCAATTGTATTTTCAATTGCATTTTCTCTATGTGGACACATTCATTGTGACATAATCCAAACTCAATTGCAAATCTTGCATTGCCATACCCAACTCTGTTGGGTGACAGAATTGTTGTCAGCTTGTGTATTGTGTGACCCCACACACAGTCCTGTGCTCTAATAAAGCTAATTTTTAAATGTTCTTACTTTCCAGCAATATGACAAGCAATGAAGTGTTATTTGGTGTACCGGTGTGCTTTTACTGAAGTGAAATGCTGTATAGGGATGACACCTCTAACAGCACTGCCAGTGCCGGGTGGTCTGGGGTAATGGGGTCACCCTCAACCGAGGACTGCTGAAATTCAAGTCGCACAAACTCTTTTCTGATTGCAGCTGCAATACCCACTCAGATGATATACTCTCATGCTACAAAGACAGGTAATGTGTGTCTCTATCAGACCAAAGGTCATTTATTTCCTGACCCATGGTCTGACTGAGTGCAGGCTATCTGACATGCATAAATAGATGGCTACAAGTCATCTTCAGATAAAATGTCTTACTGGAATGAAATTAAAATGTCTGGATGTGATGAGCTTAGAAGTGATGTCAGCCGAAATGACAAACATATGTACAGTATTCCACAATGAAAATATCTTCAGTGTCATTTTAAAACGGAATCTTTTTATGTAAATCACCTCTTTTAAAAGTCAAGTTTTATCTGTCATGAATCCATACTTATTTAACGTAAATTAAATTTTTCAAAATGTTTTGCTTCAAATTTAAATGGGAGGAAAATTCCAATTTAAACAAGGATGAAGAACCATGCTGCAATCAATTTCAATTATAGTCTTATTTTTCCCAGTGTTGTTGTAAGTTGATATCCTATTGTTGGATAATGGTTGACTTTTATTTTTTTCAAGGTGAAAGCAAAATATGTTGACTGCTTCCCCCACTTTCACATATCCCAAGACACAATGAGAAAATTAGCATTGATTTCTGTGCTACACTTGATCAATGTGATTCCCTTCCCAAATGATCCAGTGAGATTCTATTTCTTGTTTGTGCCCTTTACAGCTCTTCTTTTACCTAATAAATCCCTTTCACATATTGTGTACATGGAGCAGCTCATCAAAGAACTGAGGCTCTTTCTGCTGAAGTTTCCCAGGCTTTGGCCCTCAGTTGTTTGAATGCCCTGGTTGTCTTGCCCTGAGGAGGAATTTACTTCTCCCCCTTCTCTTTCTCACAGCTCAGAATAGATCTGTCGACTAAGTACACATCCTCAATCACATTCTGGCATGTATATTCATGATATTGTAACGTTTATTATTATTTATTAGCTCTAAAAAGGGGAATATTTATGACGAATCATAAATGGTTATGATTCATAATAAATATTTAGATTATATCTTCGAATTAACTGTAGCAGAATCAATATTACAATTATTTGATCTGTCCGTCCACCGAGCAGACAATATAATCATTTATCAATTCAAGGAATATTTATTTTCTGGCCACGGAACAATAAACTGTCCTTCTTTGTGCAGTGCTAGCAGTAATTCTTAGCAAAATGTAGCAAAGGTTCAAACATTCATTGACTTGGAACTGTGAACAGTAAACAGAAACAATCCGTTGTGAATATAAGGGATTTAATAAAATGAAACTATATCTAACATATAACTAACTAAAACATATATATTTTGGCCAAAAGCGATTGTATGTCTTACAAACATGCAGCTTTTCTCTTCACAAGATGTTAACTGATGGACTGGAGTGGTGTGGATTACTTGTGGATTATTGTGATGTTTTTATCAGCTGTTTAGACTCTCATTGATAAGACAGATATCAACTTAGTGGGTGGCATTAGAGGAAAGCAAAACGTGGAGGTTTAAAGTGTTTTATATTTTATTTTTCCATCATCCTGTGCATCAACAACGTAAGCCCAGCAGAGTTTGAAAGTAGTGATTCTTCATTGTGCTCGACAGCAATCCTCTGCTTGAATAACCATACAGTGGTTCTGACCTCCTGGCCCTCTCATTCCCATGACATTCATTTGAAGGACAGATGATAAGACGTGAATTACCTGACTGCTCGCCACAGCTGGGACCTTATCGAGTGCGGGGGGTTGAAGGGGCCATATATTTTACTGTCGCTGAGAGGTGAATTGGTGCCAGTTTTTCGCTGTAGGCACATATACCAAGCCTGTGGATTAATTAACTACAGGTATGTGTATCATTCTCAACAGTTCTCAGAAAATGTATGAGTGCTAAATATTGCTTTTGAGTTTGTAATATTTATATTTTGCCTACACTGCTAACCCTAAATGAGGATGACGTTCAATTCTGGGACAAAAGTGTAGTAGAAATCAATACCACATTGTGGCTTGCCTCAGCTATCAAATGGTGATGCCAACAAGGAGATTGAAATGCAAAGCATGTTATACAAGAAGTCTTGACTATAAATCAGCTATTTTGTTTTATAAAAAAAAACTCTTAATGCACTATATCTAGAGGAGTGAAGAGAAGAGCAATAAATTATAAACCCTTGAATGAGTAAATAATGATAGGACACAAAAAGATGTGAGCATGGTGATGAAGACCAGATGAAATCTTAGTGGTGTCGTAAATCATTTGTAATTTGGTTGACTGGCTTGCATTTTCTCTCTCTTACTGCACATAAAGTGTATTGTGTTTTGTGTCTTTACTGTGTCACAAAACAAGCTGTTTTTTTTTTGTTATTGCTGGAATTCTTTTGTAAGTAAAGTTTGAATTTTGTTTATTTTTCTCTTACATGTTTCTTTTATTGATTAATTTGAAATAAATTGCTTTGCTTCATTTAAGGGGCATTTACACGACACCATTTTCATCTCAAAACTGAAAACTTTTTATGCATTTTGACCCTTCATTTACATGACAGCTGCGTTTTGTGGTCCTGAAAATGCAAACTTTTGAAAACTGGTTTCAAAGTGCAAGTTTTTGAAAATGATTCCGCTATTGTCTCCTTGAAAATGGTGACGGTCATGCGCATGTATTAAGTGTTCAGTCTATATGTGCACAGGCACGTAATGTTTCTTTACAAAGTCTGGCATGGTAATACAGGGTTTCTAGCCATTTTCGCGGATCCGTGTGAATGGGGATCATTTTGACAACATTGTCATCTGTGAGTGAAAGTTTGCTAAAACACAAAGAAAGAACTTTTGGATTTTTAATGAAATTGTCTGTGGGTGGAGTTTAAACTCAATTAGTTTGTGTTTATCTGCATTTTACACCAGCTGAACGCAACTCGTTCAATAAGAATTTTGAGTTGGAACTATGTGTTTTATGACAATTGCTGCCTTTCCTGTCAACCTTCATTTATTATGTTTTCATATAATGAGATGATTTTGAAATAAGTGACTACATAAAAACCATGAAAAAAAATGATTAGCATATTTCAATATCATTAAACACATCAATAACCACATATGAAAGCTATTAATCAAACTGACCTGAGCATTATGAATACCAAGTCATTAGCTCACTCCTTCAATGAAGGGTGAAGAGTTCATCCTACTCAAAAATAAACAACAACAAAAAATTATATATATATATAAGCACAATCATACTCAAACTGTAGGTTTACATTACCATTTGTATAGCTAGCATATGCATAACAGAGAGATCTGTTAACATTCTCATTCATCTCAATGGCAGTTTCTTCGTTGTTGCATGCAGCCCTGGGAAGGCGACCTGGAAGTTGCAGTTTTTGCATGATTTACATATGAAATAGTTATGTTTTCCTGTGATATCGGGTTATACATACCATGTAACTGATGAGTTGAATCAGAACTGATCAAAACTAACTGGTGAAGCTAGTCCAGCCAGACCTCGACTCGGCCTGACCAATGTTTGATTGATATATTCAGGTTGAATCTTTCAATCCACTTACACTTTTTCATCACCTTGAACTCTTGAACTCATGAACTCATTTTCTCGTAGTAGGCTCATAGCACCCAAGGAAAAGTCAGGGAAAATGACACAAGAGACACATAACCAAATGAGAGCTGACAGTTAAGATTGTTTATGTGAAAGGGTTGTATCTCAAGAATTAGGAAGAAGAGAGTGTTAAGTTACCTTGAGAGTTTTGTGGAAACACATGGTGGTGACATTGACTAGATGAGCCCCAGATACAGATCCCCTGTAAAGACCTTGTCTCAGACGACCACCGGGACAAGACCACAGTAACCAGATGAGTCCTCTGCACAATCTGACATAAAGGTGACTTGACTTGACTTGACATTGATGTTAATTGGGACCGCATGACTATGCGGTGAATAGACAATATATGATGCATTTAGATGATCAGTTATCAAATACAGGGATACAAATGAGAACCAATTTCTTGTTACAGTAAAAATGTTTCATGCTTCAATTATATTTTCATTTGAATTAAAGAAATAGTTCACCCAGAAATTCTGTTATTATTATTCCAAACCAGATGCATTTCCCAAAAGCATTGTTAATGGTCACAAGTTCTGTCATTGCCAACATAGTTAAATGATTTGGTTCTTCCCGAATCCATAATTCCAACAAACATTTGCAAACAGCATCACAAAGTTGTGTGCTTGGAACTACAGCTCTTGACCTGTGGCATAGTTTCTTGGATTTAAATAGTTGCACTTGAGCAAAATAAGCAAGATAAGATGTAATACAACTTATATCTTTCATTCCATACATATTTTTCCTTAGTATTTTAGAACTTAGTACTTCCATAGTATTTTCCATACTATGGAAGTCAATGGTTACCATCAACTGTTTGGCTGTTAAGTTTTCGGAAAAACAGTCATGACAGCTAGTTAAGTTATTGTTAACAGAAATGCACCCCAGTTTTGTGAACTGAATCAACCAGTTCATTAGGGTTAGGAAAAGATTCAACTTAAAAGAATGATTTAATTTGGGCATCTCTACTTCTCGCATAAACATGCAAAGGAGAGCTAGAAAAATGTCAAGATTTTCAGTGAATAAACTTAAATGTAGCATAAAAATAATCTGCATGACTCTAAAAGTAATCTGTATGACATAGTTTGCAATACAATATTCTAAAAAAAAACAAGGTTTGTTGTGCTGCTTCCTATTTCTGTGGAAACCGTGATAGATTATTTGATGAATAGAAAGATCAAATGAACAGAATTTATTTTAAATAGATTGTTTTTATGTAAAGGTCTTTACATAAATCTCATCAAATGTACTGTACTATATGTATAAAAAAAATGAGAATTAATTTGCCAGTAACATAGTTTTGTTAAAGGTCAGTGTCTACTTGTGTATGCAACTATCATCACATGTCCAAATCAAACAATTGCCATTTACACTCTCTCACTTTAGCGCCTCACAAGGTTTGATTGTGATTACATGAGACAACTTCAACACCATTTCTCTCCAGCAGCTCTTATTGCCAAATGGCCAGAGCACAAAAGCATTCTGAGCTCAGGTAATTGCTACATATATTAGCTCTCATAAAATGACCAACAGTCTCATAAATAAACCAATACCATGCATTATGCATTCAAAGCATGGTACAATTATTCTCTTGCTTAATGGCTCTGGAACGCTAAAGTTTTGACATGTTTGCCTTCTATTGCAGACTTAACGGTTCTCTCTAATAAGTGTGTTACAAAATTCGTTATTTTCAGATTTTCTGAGAACATGTTGCTCTCAGACATTCAAAGGATATGTTTATCATATTAAGTTATAAAATGTTCCTCGTTTGTTTTCTAATGGACATAGAAAAGACAAATGCATAAATTAATAAATGCTTTGCATAGCATTTTCTAGAATTTTCTCAATTTCTTATTAGCACACCCTAAACATAGATTAGTGCTATTTTACAGACTGGCCAGCATATCTCAAAACAGTAAATTATCTCTATTGATCTGGGCAGATTCGCCAATGGCTCCTTAACTAACTAATGGCACAGACTCCAGGGCACAACCTGGCATGGAGTTTGTCAGTTGTCAGGGCTCCTCTGTGCCCAGAAGTGCTTTTGTTCCGCTGAATGACCAGAGTTGTTCGCATTGATAGATTCAGGTTAAGCCCCTGGAGCGAATGCTGCTTTTTCTGGCATCATTGTAAGGCCCTATTTTAAGAGCGGCCCTCCTCGGATTTCTGCTAAACTGTGACCAGAGCAGCACATATGTCAGTGGCACATAGTTAGCCAAAGAGGTCAAGTGTATTCACACATTTAATGCATGGCATAAAATGTGTGAAATACAGGCAGATTCATATGAGATTACTGTGCCTTTGTAGGAAAATACTTAAAGTGGAATGTTAGGAAATTATAAACATTTTGTAAATATGCTTTCTTGGTCTAACAAAGCCAGTAAACATCAGTCCAGTCGGCAAACAATAAACATTCAGTCAATGGCAAAAATCACTAAAGGCCATACTGTGAAGGTCATTACTACTTCGCAATGCATTTAATGTCCATCATATACTGTATGTCTTAATATATTGTACAGCGAGGGGAAACCCACTCTGCATGCTCAAGGTAACGCGGCGATGCCTACGTACCTTAGACATGTGGAGTAAACTTTGGTTCTTGTCTCAGGACCCGGTGCTGGGAGCACCTCATCGCCGCGTAACGCTAGCGACGGTCGCGTCTCTCGCCGGTTGGGGAGCGGTCATGAGTGGCCGCTTGGCCCATGGTCGGGGAGTGATTGCCATCTCACGTTGCACATCAACTGCCTGAAGATGCTGGCTGTGTGTCTAGCATTGAAACACTTCCTCCCGCACCTAAGAGATCACCATGTGTTGGTGCGCACCGGCATCATGGTCTCTTATATCAACAACCAGGGAGGTCTGTGTCCGCGCCCCCTTTACAGGCTGGTGCACCAGATCCTTGTGTGGTCCCAGGGGAAACAACTCTCGCTGAGAGTTGTTCACATTCCTGGGAATCTCAATATGGGAGCAGACATCCTGTCGAGGCAGGGGCCGAGGCCCGGGGAATGGAGACTTCACCCCGAGGTGGTGAAGCAGATATGGAGAGTTTTTGGCCAGGCTCAGGTGGACCTGTTTGCGACTCGAGAGACATCGCACTGTCCCCTCTGGTTCTCTCTGACTCATCCAGCTCCTCTCAGAGTGGACGCTATGGTACAGAAGTGGCAGAGGCTTCGTCTCTATGCCTTTTCCCCCGATCGCTCTGCTTCCGGGAGTTCTGGAGAGAGTGTGCCGGGACGGGGTCCATCTACTGTTAGTAGCCCCGCGTTGGCCGGTCCGAGTATGGTTCTCAGACCTGATTTCCCTTCTCGACGGCTCTCCATGGGAGATTTCTGTCAGGAGGGATCTCCTCTCACAGGCAGAGGGTACGATCTTTCACCCCTGCCCGGAGCTGTGGAAGCCGTGAGTGTGGCCTCTGAGGGGGCACAACTCGTAGCTTCCGGTCTCTCAACCGAGGTTGTTGAGACCATCCTCCAATCCAGAGCTCCCTCGGGGAAACAACTCTCGCTGAGAGTTGTTCACATTCCTGGGAATCTCAATATGGGAGCAGACATCCTGTCGAGGCAGGGGCCGAGGCCCGGGGAATGGAGACTTCACCCCGAGGTGGTGAAGCAGATATGGAGAGTTTTTGGCCAGGCTCAGGTGGACCTGTTTGCGACTCGAGAGACATCGCACTGTCCCCTCTGGTTCTCTCTGACTCATCCAGCTCCTCTCAGAGTGGACGCTATGGTACAGAAGTGGCAGAGGCTTCGTCTCTATGCCTTTTCCCCCGATCGCTCTGCTTCCGGGAGTTCTGGAGAGAGTGTGCCGGGACGGGGTCCATCTACTGTTAGTAGCCCCGCGTTGGCCGGTCCGAGTATGGTTCTCAGACCTGATTTCCCTTCTCGACGGCTCTCCATGGGAGATTTCTGTCAGGAGGGATCTCCTCTCACAGGCAGAGGGTACGATCTTTCACCCCTGCCCGGAGCTGTGGAAGCCGTGAGTGTGGCCTCTGAGGGGGCACAACTCGTAGCTTCCGGTCTCTCAACCGAGGTTGTTGAGACCATCCTCCAATCCAGAGCTCCCTCTACGAGGAAACTGCATACCCTGATGTGGAAGTTTTCACTTCTTGGCGCAGAGACCGTCAGCTCGACCCAGTTTACTGCCCAGTTGGTACAGTGCTGGAGTTCCTGCAGGCCCGATTCTCTGCAGTGTTGACCCACTCTACCTTAAAAATCTACGTGGCGGCTGTTGCCACCTACCACGCCCCTATCGGTGGCCAGTCAGTGGGCAGACACCCCCTAGTTACATGTTTCCTCCATGGTGCGCTGAGGCCTCTGGCCAGAGAAGCTTATGCTAAGCGGTGGATCAGGATGCTATTCCATAGCCCCGAATCCTCTAATCTCCCCTCTCCTTTGGGGGTCACTCCTTCTGAAGTTGGCCTTTGGGCGGTATGTCCCCGTCTACTTTGTCAGGCGCCTACCTGCATTCTGGGCCTCTCCTGACTCCTTTCTCTCGCCTTAGCTGTGCTCTTCCACACTAGGCAGGGATTTGTAAATCTGGCCGCGTGGGCATACTCGTTCCCAAAGCGTTTTCCGACGCAGCTCAAGTTCCTGAAGGGAAACATCTCCAGGTTACTAATGTAACCATGGTTCCCCGAGGGAACGAGATGCTGCGTCTCAGTGCCATACTTCCTGCATTCCTGTGAGCGCTTTCTTCATTCCTAGAAGCTGAAACCGGTTCCACCGCACATGCTTTTATAGCTTCCTGGTCTATACATCACCCGCCTTTGACGTCTCGCCCTTCCATTGGACTGATTTTACATGTGATTCAGAGCGTGTTCATGCTGAAGGCATTCCCAAAGCGTTTTCCGACGCAGCTCGAGTTCCTGAAGGGGAACCATGGTCACATTCGTAACCTGGAGATGTTCTTAACACACTTTAGTGCACTTTTGAAAATAATGTCAAATTAAAAGCTTTTCTTTAAAGTACATTATATTTTAATAATATTTTGTCATGCTTTAAAGCAGTGCTTGACACGACACCTATACAATATACAACTATTTACATGCCATCAAGTCAAGCCATAACAATACTAATACAAATAATGACATATACTGAATGTAATAATTACATATAAATACATGAATGAGGGCGAGGTCAGGGGAGTGAATGTTAATGAGAGACAAATGTGACATACTGGGGAGCCTTTACCAAAAGCATCGTTAGCTAACTATGGTTGTTAGTTCCATTGAACTCTATTGGTAATGACGGAAATTGCAACCATAGTTGCTTTTGGGAAATGCACCCCTGATCTCGAGTCCCATGGAGGAGCTCTTGAAGGATTAGGCTCTGTTCCAGAATCAAATCACTGAGGTTTCTTCTGAAATTAGTGAGGGTGCTTTTTAGCCTTCATGGACATCTATTTTGACATATAATATTTTTGTCCCGTCCATTGATATGGTTATCACTAGGTCAATCATTGCAATTTCGAAAATGTGAATCCTGCATTTGCAAGTGTACATGACCGTTGTTAACCTTAAACCAATATAGTGGAATATTTCATAATTATCTTTTTTTTTTTTTATAAAATAAGATCTGGTGGGGTGAACAGTGAGGTGTAGTACCATATTATGCTAACCGCATGTGCATAGACAGCACAGAAACACGATATCTGGTGACAAACATCTCTAGAGGCTCAGAAGTAGATTATTCATATGCTGTGGAAGCAGAATTCCATTATATATAACCTTCTTTGACGCCCTTGAGCAGGATTTGTATATATCTACAAATAATCAGCAAGATAGCTGTGGCACTTTGTGTTTGGGGACTGTAGAACTGATGCTATAGAGTTTAACTCTTGCTTCAAAAACTAATACATTGCAGGAATAATTCACCCAAAAATGAACAATCTGTCATCATTTACTCATCCTCAAGTTTTTCCAAACCTGTATGAGTTTCTTTGCAAGAAGATATTTTGAAGAATGTCGGTAACCAAACAGTTGACTTCCATAGTATTTTTTTCCATGGAAGTCAATAGCTACCATCAACTGTTTGAGTATATTCTTTTAAGTATATTTTAACAAAGTATATGTACGTCTTTTCCACAAGGGCAGTTCAATATCCAATACCATAGCAACAGTTCTCCACCCTGAGGCAGCACAGCTGGTGCATTGGTAGCTTGACGAAGCTACTGAAGACAGTATCAACCTAAAAAGTAATTACAACAGCTGCACTAATGCTCATATTGAATACATTCATGAACTATTTTGTTGTACCGCATTGAATGCGGCATCTTGTCTGAAACAGCGAGCAGCTCTAGATTTCTCTTTATTCAGTGGATACGGGGCTTTGTGAGTGCTGCTGCGTCACTGAGCTGTTTATTCAGAGCTCTGTCAAAAGCGTGTCTCTTCTCCTTTGAATTTGCCCATAATGAAGATTAATAGTACAGCTCTCTTGCATTCAGCAGTGATTTTAATCAGATAAATTGGGGTGGGCTGCAGGCGCGAGTATGAGCGCTCTCTGCAGTCATTGTTCATGGCTGGAAAGGTTCATCAGGTTCTGGGAAAGTGCCCTGAGGGCCCGCGCTCCTGATTCACTCTCGTCTATGTCCTGCTGTCTCTGTCCTTTTCCAGGCTTTCTCCAAACCTTTCTCTGGCTCACGCTGTTCCTCTCACTTCTTCTCTCAGAGTTTACCACAGAGGCATCACACAATAATGACTCGGATGTTTTTTGACTTTCATTTGCCTCTGTTTCAGTTTTACCTTTTTTTTTTTTTCAAAATTGTGCATGAGAAATCAAATGTATAAATATATTCTGAGTTGGAGACACAGCTGTACATAACTCAACACACTTAAAGGGATAGGTCACCTCAAAAATGAAAATTCTGTAATTCTTCACAAATGCCGACTCTTCCTTCCGTCTGTGGAGCTTCTTTTTTCCCCTTTTTTGAAGAATATACTACCATGTTTTTCAGTATAATTAAAGAGGATGAGAACCATCCAAAAAGCACCACTGCATATACTACCATTCATTTATTTGGTGTAGAGTAAATACAGTAATATTGTGAAAAATCATTACAATTTAAAATAAAAAACTATTTAAAATGTGAATATATTGTAAAATGTAATTTATTGCTGTGATCAAAGCTGAATTTTCAGCATCAGTCTGTCACATGATTCTTCAGAAATCTTTCTAACATTTCTGATTATTATTAATGCTGAAAAAATTTGTGCTGCTTTTTTTCTGGAAACCATGATACATTTTTTTTTCATCTTTGATGAATAGAAAGTTCAAAAGAACAGCATTGATTTACAAATACAAATCCTTTGTAACTTTATAAATGCTGAATAAAAGTGTACTTTCTTTAAAAAAAATCTAACTGACCCAAAAGTTTTACATTTTTGTTATGTTTATTATACTTTTATGCTTTTATGTAGAAGAAAGAAAGGTTATAGAGTTTTGGAATGACAAAGATGACAAAACGCTATTTAATGGGGTCAACTAATGCATTAAAGATGTAGTAATTGTTGCTAAGTTTAGCCATTTTGCTGATTTCAACCACATGCCCTCTCTCTCTCTAAAACCCTGCAGTCAAACAACAATGTCACTCGAACACATAATGATTCTTATTGGCTAAAAAACACACATGCCCCCCTGACTCCTCTGAGTGACATTTTTACTCTAGACAGCTATTTATATGATATCTGTCAGGCAGTAGGTACATTTATGCATGATTAAAAAAAAACTCTTATAGCAAGTATTGCAAAACAGTGTGACGAATTGTACATCTTTTGTGCAATTTTTCTACATTGTACATCAATTGCCCCAAATTACCTATAATGTCCAGTATGTGCATTACTGTAAACACATTTTTCCTTCATATCTACAACTCGATGAGGTAAAACTGTATTTTGTGGTAACTGACAGCAGAGCTTGTTTATCTTATTTAACTTGGAGCATTCGATGATGTTCTGGCATGTAACGAACGACTAAACTGATGTTTTATGACAAGCCACACTGGCATATTGGCATTTATTATTGAATAATTTCTCCATATAATTAGCTTCAGTACTCATCTAATGTCTTGTCACGCGTATACATATATCTGCTATGAATGTGGTGCATCTGAACACCAATTTAAAATCGGTTTTATAATTTACAACATTAAAGGTGCAGTCATGTATAGTTGTTTGGTCAAATGTTGTGGCCCAAATCCAGTAATTTCCATAGGAATCCACACAATCATGAATTTCTGGTGAGGATGAAAGTCTTCCCAATGCTGATTTCACATCGGGTTCAAGTTGTTTGTGTAAATTCACCATGCTGACCAAAAGAAAGTGGCTTGGTTTGAAAGTGACTTCATACATCACTATTGGCGATAGTCAATGGGGCTTCTTTATTAAAATTTTGCTAATGTGATCTCACCTAAAGGCTTAAAGTCAACATGAAACCAAAAATTTACTTCTTTAACACACGTTCCATTGTCTTATGTGCATTAATTATCATTGCGCAATATTCCAAGGGTAAAAAATATGTTTCCTTTGTTTTCCTTCATCATTTCTTAATAATTTGCTCCACCTCTACAATGTTTTTGGCTGATGTCCTCTTATTTTTCAGTCCCTCCCTTTGAAGCTGCTGTAATATGGAAACCACTCATCACAATCCAATCATCCCAATTCCTAATGGGTAAATCCAAGCTGATATTCATAACAATACCAAAGTAAAATAGGTTACCAATGCTGTTTCATGTTGACTTTCAAGCTTTCAACAATCTCTGGGTCACTGAATTAATTTGATAGCATGTGTGACACGTTTAATTACTTCACAAGACGCTGTGGGCAAAAACACTGAACTGTGAAGAGCCGTCAGCGCAGAATACGGAACCCATACGATATGCCAGTTTTGATGCTTTGATCTTTTAAAACAGTGAGATTATTCACTTACATCATCAAACAGACAGACTTTATTAAACATTCATTAAATTCCTAGTTTGTATATGTCATTAGTGGGTCCCAAAAGCTGCTTCCTGTGGGGAACATCAACAGCGAGGAGAGGATGTAACACTGGAGTAGCTGTTTGGAGTCATATAAAGGGTGATTACGATGATTCTATCTTTTATATTTATGTTTAAACTGAGAGCGTGAGATAGTGAGATCAGTCTACCGACAGGAAAAGGCAATTGATTTAAGTTTGTTGAAGAAATTAAAATTGATTTTTAGATTTTATGTTTTGTTTGTTTCCCTCAAATGTTCAGCTTGTTTCTCTGGTCATCTTCTGCAGACTGCATTAACATCCATAAAATATATTTAAAAAAAAATAAAATAAAAAATTGAACATTATACTTTGCTTAAATAAAATACAGGACCATTAAGATATTATATATTATTTTTTATTATTAACCGTATTTGTATTGTATTTTAATTTAAATAATCTAAAGTGAATCACCATTGGGAATCATGGGAATTACTCAAAAAATGTATAACTTGTATAACACTGTAAAATGGGGTAACCTTCAATTGTTAACTTAACGAGCTACACTGTAAAAACTCTCACTGCTCACTCTAAAAAATGCTGGGTTAAATACAACCCAGTGCTGGGTAAAATAGGGACAAACCCAGCAATTGGGTTGTTTTGACCCAGTGGTTGGATTACTACCCAGAAAGTTGGGTTAAACATTTAACCCAACCGCTGGATCAAACCCGATTTTACACAGCACTGGGTTTTATTTAACCCAGCATTTTTTAGAGTGCTAAAAATGTACTGGTAATTTTCTGCAAAGACATTATCCATTCATTTTAATTTTTATCCATAAGTTTCTCTTAAGCTTAAACACAATACA
Source organism: Sinocyclocheilus grahami (assembly GCF_001515645.1). NCBI lineage: Eukaryota > Metazoa > Chordata > Actinopteri > Cypriniformes > Cyprinidae > Sinocyclocheilus > Sinocyclocheilus grahami. Next base: position 173,533 of record NW_015506520.1, read on the forward strand.
ATGAAGTTCAAAATTCAAGTACATTGTTCCCTATTTTTATGTGTATATATACACTCTAAAAAATGCTGGGTTGTTTCAACCCAACTTTGGGTCAAATATGGACTAACCCAACTTTTGGGTAACTATTTATATATATATATATATATATATATATATA
>NW_015506520.1:183601-188069 GCF_001515645.1 Sinocyclocheilus grahami
GAGCTGTTTATTCAGAGCTCTGTCAAAAGCGTGTCTCTTCTCCTTTGAATTTGCCCATAATGAAGATTAATAGTACAGCTCTCTTGCATTCAGCAGTGATTTTAATCAGATAAATTGGGGTGGGCTGCAGGCGCGAGTATGAGCGCTCTCTGCAGTCATTGTTCATGGCTGGAAAGGTTCATCAGGTTCTGGGAAAGTGCCCTGAGGGCCCGCGCTCCTGATTCACTCTCGTCTATGTCCTGCTGTCTCTGTCCTTTTCCAGGCTTTCTCCAAACCTTTCTCTGGCTCACGCTGTTCCTCTCACTTCTTCTCTCAGAGTTTACCACAGAGGCATCACACAATAATGACTCGGATGTTTTTTGACTTTCATTTGCCTCTGTTTCAGTTTTACCTTTTTTTTTTTTTCAAAATTGTGCATGAGAAATCAAATGTATAAATATATTCTGAGTTGGAGACACAGCTGTACATAACTCAACACACTTAAAGGGATAGGTCACCTCAAAAATGAAAATTCTGTCATTCTTCACAAATGCCGACTCTTCCTTCCGTCTGTGGAGCTTCTTTTTTCCCCTTTTTTTGAAGAATATACTACCATGTTTTTCAGTATAATTAAAGAGGATGAGAACCATCCAAAAAGCACCACTGCATATACTACCATTCATTTATTTGGTGTAGAGTAAATACAGTAATATTGTGAAAAATCATTACAATTTAAAATAAAAAACTATTTAAAATGTGAATATATTGTAAAATGTAATTTATTGCTGTGATCAAAGCTGAATTTTCAGCATCAGTCTGTCACATGATTCTTCAGAAATCTTTCTAACATTTCTGATTATTATTAATGCTGAAAAAATTTGTGCTGCTTTTTTTCTGGAAACCATGATACATTTTTTTTTTCATCTTTGATGAATAGAAAGTTCAAAAGAACAGCATTGATTTACAAATACAAATCCTTTGTAACTTTATAAATGCTGAATAAAAGTGTACTTTCTTTAAAAAAAATCTAACTGACCCAAAAGTTTTACATTTTTGTTATGTTTATTATACTTTTATGCTTTTATGTAGAAGAAAGAAAGGTTATAGAGTTTTGGAATGACAAAGATGACAAAACGCTATTTAATGGGGTCAACTAATGCATTAAAGATGTAGTAATTGTTGCTAAGTTTAGCCATTTTGCTGATTTCAACCACATGCCCTCTCTCTCTCTAAAACCCTGCAGTCAAACAACAATGTCACTCGAACACATAATGATTCTTATTGGCTAAAAAACACACATGCCCCCCTGACTCCTCTGAGTGACATTTTTACTCTAGACAGCTATTTATATGATATCTGTCAGGCAGTAGGTACATTTATGCATGATTAAAAAAAAACTCTTATAGCAAGTATTGCAAAACAGTGTGACGAATTGTACATCTTTTGTGCAATTTTTCTACATTGTACATCAATTGCCCCAAATTACCTATAATGTCCAGTATGTGCATTACTGTAAACACATTTTTCCTTCATATCTACAACTCGATGAGGTAAAACTGTATTTTGTGGTAACTGACAGCAGAGCTTGTTTATCTTATTTAACTTGGAGCATTCGATGATATATTGTAAAATGTAATTTATTGCTGTGATCAAAGCTGAATTTTCAGCATCAGTCTGTCACATGATTCTTCAGAAATCTTTCTAACATTTCTGATTATTATTAATGCTGAAAAAATTTGTGCTGCTTTTTTTCTGGAAACCATGATACATTTTTTTTTCATCTTTGATGAATAGAAAGTTCAAAAGAACAGCATTGATTTACAAATACAAATCCTTTGTAACTTTATAAATGCTGAATAAAAGTGTACTTTCTTTAAAAAAAATCTAACTGACCCAAAAGTTTTACATTTTTGTTATGTTTATTATACTTTTATGCTTTTATGTAGAAGAAAGAAAGGTTATAGAGTTTTGGAATGACAAAGATGACAAAACGCTATTTAATGGGGTCAACTAATGCATTAAAGATGTAGTAATTGTTGCTAAGTTTAGCCATTTTGCTGATTTCAACCACATGCCCTCTCTCTCTCTAAAACCCTGCAGTCAAACAACAATGTCACTCGAACACATAATGATTCTTATTGGCTAAAAAACACACATGCCCCCCTGACTCCTCTGAGTGACATTTTTACTCTAGACAGCTATTTATATGATATCTGTCAGGCAGTAGGTACATTTATGCATGATTAAAAAAAAACTCTTATAGCAAGTATTGCAAAACAGTGTGACGAATTGTACATCTTTTGTGCAATTTTTCTACATTGTACATCAATTGCCCCAAATTACCTATAATGTCCAGTATGTGCATTACTGTAAACACATTTTTCCTTCATATCTACAACTCGATGAGGTAAAACTGTATTTTGTGGTAACTGACAGCAGAGCTTGTTTATCTTATTTAACTTGGAGCATTCGATGATGTTCTGGCATGTAACGAACGACTAAACTGATGTTTTATGACAAGCCACACTGGCATATTGGCATTTATTATTGAATAATTTCTCCATATAATTAGCTTCAGTACTCATCTAATGTCTTGTCACGCGTATACATATATCTGCTATGAATGTGGTGCATCTGAACACCAATTTAAAATCGGTTTTATAATTTACAACATTAAAGGTGCAGTCATGTATAGTTGTTTGGTCAAATGTTGTGGCCCAAATCCAGTAATTTCCATAGGAATCCACACAATCATGAATTTCTGGTGAGGATGAAAGTCTTCCCAATGCTGATTTCACATCGGGTTCAAGTTGTTTGTGTAAATTCACCATGCTGACCAAAAGAAAGTGGCTTGGTTTGAAAGTGACTTCATACATCACTATTGGCGATAGTCAATGGGGCTTCTTTATTAAAATTTTGCTAATGTGATCTCACCTAAAGGCTTAAAGTCAACATGAAACCAAAAATTTACTTCTTTAACACACGTTCCATTGTCTTATGTGCATTAATTATCATTGCGCAATATTCCAAGGGTAAAAAATATGTTTCCTTTGTTTTCCTTCATCATTTCTTAATAATTTGCTCCACCTCTACAATGTTTTTGGCTGATGTCCTCTTATTTTTCAGTCCCTCCCTTTGAAGCTGCTGTAATATGGAAACCACTCATCACAATCCAATCATCCCAATTCCTAATGGGTAAATCCAAGCTGATATTCATAACAATACCAAAGTAAAATAGGTTACCAATGCTGTTTCATGTTGACTTTCAAGCTTTCAACAATCTCTGGGTCACTGAATTAATTTGATAGCATGTGTGACACGTTTAATTACTTCACAAGACGCTGTGGGCAAAAACACTGAACTGTGAAGAGCCGTCAGCGCAGAATACGGAACCCATACGATATGCCAGTTTTGATGCTTTGATCTTTTAAAACAGTGAGATTATTCACTTACATCATCAAACAGACAGACTTTATTAAACATTCATTAAATTCCTAGTTTGTATATGTCATTAGTGGGTCCCAAAAGCTGCTTCCTGTGGGGAACATCAACAGCGAGGAGAGGATGTAACACTGGAGTAGCTGTTTGGAGTCATATAAAGGGTGATTACGATGATTCTATCTTTTATATTTATGTTTAAACTGAGAGCGTGAGATAGTGAGATCAGTCTACCGACAGGAAAAGGCAATTGATTTAAGTTTGTTGAAGAAATTAAAATTGATTTTTAGATTTTATGTTTTGTTTGTTTCCCTCAAATGTTCAGCTTGTTTCTCTGGTCATCTTCTGCAGACTGCATTAACATCCATAAAATATATTTAAAAAAAAATAAAATAAAAAATTGAACATTATACTTTGCTTAAATAAAATACAGGACCATTAAGATATTATATATTATTTTTTATTATTAACCGTATTTGTATTGTATTTTAATTTAAATAATCTAAAGTGAATCACCATTGGGAATCATGGGAATTACTCAAAAAATGTATAACTTGTATAACACTGTAAAATGGGGTAACCTTCAATTGTTAACTTAACGAGCTACACTGTAAAAACTCTCACTGCTCACTCTAAAAAATGCTGGGTTAAATACAACCCAGTGCTGGGTAAAATAGGGACAAACCCAGCAATTGGGTTGTTTTGACCCAGTGGTTGGATTACTACCCAGAAAGTTGGGTTAAACATTTAACCCAACCGCTGGATCAAACCCGATTTTACACAGCACTGGGTTTTATTTAACCCAGCATTTTTTAGAGTGCTAAAAATGTACTGGTAATTTTCTGCAAAGACATTATCCATTCATTTTAATTTTTATCCATAAGTTTCTCTTAAGCTTAAACACAATACAATGAAGTTCAAAATTCAAGTACATTGTTCCCTATTTTTATGTGTATATATACACTCTAAAAAATGCTGGGTTGTTTCAACCCAACTTTGGGTCAAATATGGACTAACCCAACTTTTGGGTAACTATTTATATATATATATA
>NW_015506520.1:189707-206061 GCF_001515645.1 Sinocyclocheilus grahami
GTCTATTTCTACCCGATTTATCCCATAAAAAATTTTTTTGTTGGAATATAAATGAATGTAGGTTGGTTCAGTGATGTAATATTTTTGACTCGAATGAAACCAGTTGATTTAGATGTTACCAGGTTAACTTTTTTTAATGCATTTTGGTATTTTGCGGGTCTTTTTTAAAAGGGGTTTCAAAGTCCACATTTTTGAAAACAATACCATTATCGTCTCAATGTAAACTACAAAAACGTGAATTTGTGAAAACATGCGCATGCGTATTACGTGTACAATCTATTGGCATGCGTAAGTTCTTGAAGACAAGTAGTGTTTCTTTACAAAGTGACAAAAAAAGTGCTTTTAGTAATTTTTGCAGATCCGTGTGAATAAGGATCGTTTTGAAAACGTTGTCTTAATGTGAAACTTTCAAAAAAATGCAAAAAGGAAACACTTTTCTGTTCTTAGTTACTGTTGCTGTGTAAGCATACTCTCAATGGTGCTAAAATAGATTTTATATGGTATATGCAAGTAAGCTCATAACAAGCTCAAAGTTTTGACATGTTGGCTGTAAAACAGGAAAGCGTGCAGCTGAGATCACGACACACCTTCACTAGACACGTCTGCAGGAAAATCATTCAGGTACATCAAGACCTGACATCATATATTCCTTTCTCTTAACATTCCCAAAACAGTTTTTTAAACAAGAAAGACCTGCAGCTTTTAGGTCAAGGTGTCAAAGTTTGGTTGGTTACAAATATTACAAATATTAACCAATAAAAGCTACATAAATACACAAATAATGAGTAAATGTATAATTGCTTATTGCTTTCAATTCATTTAATGCTTTTAATTCATTTAAGTCATGTCGAGCACTTTGCAATACATCATGGGATTCATGATACAGCAGTGGCTATGATTGGAAAAGCACACGATCATACTTATTTCAATTTATGATATGTGCACACAAACAAATGACAAAACGTCTCGGTTACGTATGGTAACCCTCATTCCCTGAAGGAGGGAACAGAGACGTCACGTCGGATGACTCACCTGATCCCTGAAGGGAGTAGCGGGAACCTTGGGCACGTAGCCGGGCCGGGGCCTCAGGGTTACCTGGGAATCAGCCGGCCCGAACTCTAGGCACGAATCGTTGACCGAAATTGCGTGCAGGTCCCCTAACCTCTTGATGGAGGCCAATGCTAGCAGGAGCAAAGTCTTCATTGAAAAGATCTTCAGCTCAACCGATTGCAGCGACATAAACTTTAAGGTTGGAGGGAGACAGCCTTCGCTCCAACCCTTGCTGCAAAAAGGACAGTACAACTCCGATCGGGCATCTTCGGGGGTCTTCTTCTCGGTGAGAAGAACACCACTCAATGAGCGGGTTCCACTTCAAAGCGTAGGCGTGTCTCGTAGACAGTGTTCTCGCTAAAGTGATGGTGTCAACTACCTCTTCGGGTAGGCCACTCAGAACCTCCGCGTACCGTCCAGGGACCGGACATGAAGTATCCAGAGGTCTGGACGCGGGTGCCAAAGGGTGCCCCGTCTCAGAGTCAGTAAATCCTTCCTCAGAGGAATCAGCCAAGGAGGGGCTGTCGCGAGGAGCATTAGTTCTGGGAACCAGGTCCGGGAAGGCCAATAGGGTGCCACCAGCAGGACCTGCTTTTCGTCCTCCCTGTCAGAGGGGAATTCCTCACCGTGACCGTATGACCAGTCCGCCCACCGCCAGAAAAAGGAGCTTTAAACCCCTTTGCAGGTAACGGAGTCCGGTCCGCAACTCCGAGATGGTCATACCCCCGAAATGGGAGCATGAGTCATCCACGAAAGCCACCTCAGCGTGCTTCATGCCCAGGCACGAGAGGCAGCGATCGTGACCATCACCCAGCGCCAGGTAACGACCGCATCCAAAAACGCCCGGGTGATACGTTGTCTATAGCAAGACCCACATCATCTTTACAAAGACGTAACGTCAAGTTAGCCACGCAACGTCGTCTTTAAAAAGATGCACCCAGAATTGCTCTTTTAGGGGAAAAAGCTCTTTTAGTGTGCTGAGGTGCACAGGAGAAATGATCATCTGCAACACAAACAGGGGGTAGTGCAGCCTGATGTGTGCAACCCACTCGACACGGGAAACCACCACCGCTGAAGCGCCGTCCGCCAACACGAAGAGCTCTCTAAGAGCGCGCTGAACTCGTTCAGTCTTCTTCTCTCAGTAGAGTAGTCAGGAGCAGAACGATGTGATCGCTCGGCTCCGAAGCGAAAAGCTGAATATGCGCTGCATCTGCTGCCTACTTATACTCACACTGTGATCAGCAGCAGCTGGATGCAATAATCGCATGCCAATGTGCATTGGCTCGTTTACTTTACACTCGAAGTAGATTGGTCCCTCTAAGCAAAATCCCAATTTCGTCGGTCATCCGACATGACGTCGAGAGTGACCAACTGAAAGGGAACCAAGATATCCTACTAAATTTACAATAATGCACAGAGGATAGTATCTCAACCTGACCTTCTGAGTGATGAATGAACTAGAAGTAATAACAGCCATGATTTGGAACATCTAACAATAAATGTGTTATTTAACTGACTGCCAAGAAGCACAATAAAACTGGATTACTTTTTTTTTAAAAAAGCTTTACATTAAAATTAAGCAAATTTACATGCAATTCCAAGATAAAAACCGGATGACACTCATTACATTAAACATGCTTTTTTTTTAAATAGTGTGCAGAGGAAACTATTCAGTGTGGTATTCAGTGAGCAATAAGGTATTTCAATTCAGACAAAGCCATATTCAGTTCAAGTACTGGTTCATTCTTCATGAGACAAGGCCAAATTCACCACATTGCATTATGGGATCAAATATATTCAGTGGCTGCATTCAGAATAATAGAATACTACTTACTACATGTTTGCTGTACTGCATACTATTAAAAAAAAACACATTTTAAATAGTAGTAGACTACATTATTATAGCATGACCTCACTATATTGTGTGGTGTCCAAATACTGTACATGTAAATATGTTTATTTTGTATTTTTAATTTAGATTTTGCTATAAATGCTTTACCTTTTGCCAACCCTTGTGAAAAAAACAAACAAAGAAACAAACAAACAAAAAAAAAACGTACTTGCAAATAATATAATATTAATGAATATAATATTCAGTGCACTTAAACAGTACACTTTTATGACCATGTTTCTTATCACACTTAATTAAAAAAAGTGCACATATGTAATAGTCAAATTAAAAGTTTTACTTTAAATTATTAAATTTTAATATTTTTTGTCATGCTTTAAATAAGAATGCTTATTTTGACATTTTGACTAACATACTAAGTTCATGTAAAGTACTTGAATATATTTTTAACTGTAGTGTTATTTGATATTACATTTCAATTCAATATATTTTAATGGTATAATTGTAACTTCATTACAAATGTGCAATATAAAAAAATATTAAAATACAGAACATACACATCTCAATAGAAATTAAATTAAAGTATATTTTTTGTTTACCATAATTGCTTGTCAGTGCATCTGGGAATACACTTTAACCATATTTCAAAGGGAATAGAATTATGAAACTGCATATATAATTAATATTTAAGTCCTACTTGAGTGGGTCAGCACTCCTAAGTTTATCTAATTGCATTTAATATATGTTTAAACTATAACACATTTTAATTAAATTGTAAATAACCTGCAAGTAAGTGTCTGAAAACATTACATTCAGTTCACACTTAAGTGTATTAAAGTAAATTATTTCTGTAATAAGTACTCTTTAAGTATGCTAAAGTGTACTTCCTTTTCGCAATGGATCTGATTAGATAATGAGTTAATAAGATATCATTTCTGTTTCATTCATAGTCGTGAAACATGGAAGGGCAAATTCAGTACATTGCATCATGGGGTACAATACTCCACAAAGCATGCACTGGGTGCACACTCATTTTTACAAACGTAGTCATCTGGTTATTCCATACAGAAAAATGATGAATATTGAAAAAAAGTGAGTAGTATAGCTGTTGGTCTGTTGGTCCATCAGATTGCAACTGAAAGCATTGAAATATGTACAGCTGCTACATAAAGCCCTGTGAAAGAGAAAAGATTCAACACTGTGTCCTTATTTATATGCACACATGGCTTTGTTGTCCAGTCATGTGTGAGAAAGCGAGAAAGCAGGAGCCATAAAACACAGACTACACCATGACGAAATGTGATTCAGTGTGTGTGTGTGTCCCACATAATCTGCTCTTCAAACTCAGCCGTTATCTGGAGATCACTCCTCGCCATTGCATGCGTTTTGAAGTTACCATGGCTACTTTCTCTCCACTGAGGTTATTTTTAGTATCTGCGAGCTCTCACCGCAGGCAGACACGTTCTGTGTGAGAGGAAGGCCGCTGAGCCAAGATGGCAGCGACAAAGAAGAATGAGGAATATTGTGGCTGAGCATTTCTATATTGTCTCAGCTAAAGAGGATTACGTGTCTGGAAGAGCAGCAGCGTTCTGGAATATAAACACATGGGGTTGAAAGAAAGAAATCAGACTGTAAACAGTGTTGTGAAGTGGGCATCGCAGCTCAAGCCGTGCACTGACAATGTACATCATAACATTACCCACAGATTCTCCATGGATTTTGGTTTAAAGTCAGTTCTTTGTGGTGTAGATATTTTAATTGTTCCTAGTTGAATTATCACATAATTTCAGCATTTTTATTTGACCAGGTGACCATGATGTCCATGTTTTCAGGGTCAGTCTAGTGCTGTGTTTGAAATCGCACCATTAACCCTCGTTCACTATTCCTTACATTAGTCCACTAATATACTCCACTTAGAGTGAATGAAAACGAAAATGAAACCAATTAAAAATAAATCATAATTTATTAAAGTATGATAAAGTATAAAAGTATGATATTATGCTATACTCACATTGGACAAGCAGTTTGGAAAATGGATGGATGTATCATTCAGCTGCAGCCACCATCTTCTGGCGAGACAAGGGAATTCACAATCCTCACAGTGTATTATGGCTTTTCTCTAGCCTTTGAATGTACATAGGTTGTACACTTGTTATTGGGATCCATTATGGGATTGAATGAGTACACTTGATAACGTCCACTATGGTTTCAGACACAATTACAGATGGCTTCCCCTCAAATACTGCCCTATTTAAGGATATAGGTTGCAATTTCGGACACAGCCTAGGTTTTTCTCCTACTGGAGATGTTCCTGAAAATCATTACTGCACAAATTCAGGCTCCAAATGAATCACTACTGCACAGACTCGGGCTCCAAATGAATCACTACTGCACAGACTCGGGCTCCAAATGAATCACTACTGCACAGATTCAAGCTCCAAATGATTCACTACCATGCAGACTCAGGCCTCCAAATGAATCACTACTGCACAGATTCAAGCTCCAAATGATTCACTACAGTGCAGACTCAGGCCTCCAAATTACATCATCAGAGCAAAATAACAGTGGCCATTTCTGAGACAATTGGGCTTCATTTTTCTACAGCGGAAAGAAACCGCTTTTTTTTTACTGTCTATATTTATAATATTAATTAATTAATTAATTAATTAATTGGACTCTCTGTCTGACGGCACACATTCACTGCAGTGAATCCACTTGTGAGAAAGTGATTTAATGCTATATTTCTTCCAATGTTCTAATAAAGAAATAAGCTCATCTACATATTGGATGGCCTGAGGATAAGTACATTTTCAGCATTTTTTTATTTTTTATTTTTGGGTGAACAATGTACAACCCACACACACAAGAACCAATGGCATAAGCCTGGAATTAACAAACAAACAAACAATAAATAAATAAATCAGAGATTAATCATGATTAACTATTTTAATTAACTACCAGTCCTATTAGAGATATTTAATGTAATTGAACTAGACATGCAATTTTACAAAACTGTATAGGCCTAATTTAAAAATGTTGACACTCGCTGAAATTGGAATTGCAAATGATATTCCCTGAGGTCTGCTGTTTATGCAGTATGATAAGGAGAAGTGAGATTACTAATGTCACAGTGATGTTCTCTTCAGAACTCTTTGGATCTGTTATGGTCCTATATTTGTATTTCTCTTGGTTTGGTTTCTCACGGTTCCGCTGAGCCGGAGACAGGAAACTCAGCAGGGATCTTTGAATAAACCCATCACAGGCGAGGTCAAATATTTCCACGGGTCTTATTCTCTCACGCAAACACAAATGTCACAAGCTTTCCCTGCCTAAGATAGAGAGTCTGAAGACATTTTTCATTCTGTCACTGAAATATTGCTGTCTGTGGCTATCCAGGATAAATTAGCTAATATCTGCCTGTGTTTTTTTTTTTTGTCCCACCATAACACTACGATTTTGTTTGTGGTTGTCATTTCCATATTAATTGGTTAAAATACACACAATATCTAATGTCATTGTATGTCACTGACTTCAAACTGGGTGCAATTTGTCCTTATATGTCATGTTTGAATATATACAGATAATAATTTAAGTATATCTAAATATATTGCTAATGCGATTTGAGTGCTGGGCTGTTTTATATTAAAAAAATATATATATCATTTTATGGTTAACATTCTTATTTTGTTCTAACTCTCTCTCTCTCTCTCTCTCTCTCAATTCAATTTAGCAAAATTGCTTTATTGGCATGATTGTAAATGATACAATATTGCCAAAGCTTAGTATACATGTCCAAAAAGATAAAAAAATTATAATATAATAACAATAATAATAACTAAATGAACATCACAGTAATAGAATGGCATATTATAACATCTTAGAAGTATTAAACTGTAACAAATTATAACGTGTGAACATTTGATACCACAGTCTCGCTCTCTTTTTGTCAGCTATTGTGAATGTTTTTGCTTCGTGGATCACATGATTGCACATAAAAATAAAATATTCAACTCCTAATATTAAAAAAATTATAAATTAATTAAAAGCACTCTTTAGTGTATTTACTGACAAATAGTGAGCAAAAAATATATATATATCATTTTATGGTTAACATTCTTATTTTGTTCTAACTCTCTCTCTCTCTCTCTCTCTCTCTCTCTCTCTCTCTCTCAATTCAATTTTGCAAAATTGCTTTATTGGCATGATTGTAAATGATACAATATTGCCAAAGCTTAGTATACATGTCCAAAAAGATAAAAAAATTATAATATAATAACAATAATAATAACTAAATGAACATCACAGTAATAGAATGGCATATTATAACATCTTAGAAGTATTAAACTGTAACAACTTAAAAATATATATATCATTTTATGGTTAACATTCTTATTTTGTTCTAACTCTCTCTCTCTCTCTCTCTCTCTCAATTCAATTTAGCAAAATTGCTTTATTGGCATGATTGTAAATGATACAATATTGCCAAAGCTTAGTATACATGTCCAAAAAGATAAAAAAATTATAATATAATAACAATAATAATAACTAAATGAACATCACAGTAATAGAATGGCATATTATAACATCTTAGAAGTATTAAACTGTAACAAATTATAACGTGTGAACATTTGATACCACAGTCTCGCTCTCTTTTTGTCAGCTATTGTGAATGTTTTTGCTTCGTGGATCACATGATTGCACATAAAAATAAAATATTCAACTCCTAATATTAAAAAAATTATAAATTAATTAAAAGCACTCTTTAGTGTATTTACTGACAAATAGTGAGCATAAATGCAGTTACATAGGTCAAATTTAGAGCTGAGAATGAAGCACGGGATATATTGGACACATTTCCCTTTTGTCAGGGTGGGTTGGTCTCCCTGGAGTCTCATTTACAAAATATTGGCTCAGCCAAACTGTCTACACATTGATTTAGTGCCGTCCTAAGATACCTATGTCCCGGCCTCTTACATCGCCATGGCAACCCCTCAGTGCAAGGGCCGCTGATGTTGTACTACTAGATACAAATATCAGTTGGGGTCTATGCATACAGATATGTTGCCTTTGTCAAGTAGCTGTTTTAAGGTTAAATAACCATTAAGAGCTCACGAATCAACATCAGCTGTTGTAATTGTGTTTGAAACGTTTGAATGCCATAAAATTATGCCTTTAGATTCTCAGTTCTCATTTATTCTCATTTCATATTAGGCTCATTAGTACACGATTAGTAGGTTAATTCTCACTATAAAATTTTTATTTTAACACTGAGATTTGGTTAAGGATTTATTTAAAACTAATTTTCACTCAGAAATTGGCAGAAACTTTTACAAATAATTACAAAGACCCAAGTAACACACTGAATTGAAAAAACTAAATTAAGCAAAAAGACTGAAATACTATCTTCTTGTAAAACATTCTCTAATAATCTTATTAAAAGCTTCGAAAAATCGTTTTCACAGTGTTCTCACTTCTTTGGGATAATATTTTATGCTTTCTTTAAGTTTTTGGATTTTCTCCAACATTCACGCACAAATGTTGTATTTTATCCCTTAGTGGCAGTCGCACAGAATTTTTCGTACATGTGAATTAATAATCAAAGAATAATGAATGTAGAATACAGTATATACAAACAAAACAAAAGACCACCAATGCATTTGAAAGATAAGCTCACTAGGCTAGGTTTTCTAGTGCCAATCAATCAAATTATGTAATAATTAAAAAAATATACATTTTGAACATAGTTATTCATAACCACCAATTTCACAGAAAGAGTGTTAAACACTGATGTTATAGTGCAAAACATATTCGTAATTCTCACAATCCTGGCTTTGATTAGAATATATCACATCCAGTCTGTCAAATTGTTTAATTCATAGTGTTTCCACTTTAAACTGAATAAACTGTACAGAGTGTAACCAGTATTACATTTACAGACATCCTGCGCTCTTTGTGTTGTGGACAGGAATGATGAATCCCTCAGAAAACTCTATCAGAGCCACCTATCAGAACTCTAGGAATTTTTAGCAATGTACTTAAAAATTGCATACTTGTTCCTCCCTCAGTATTTTTCAATGTCTTATGTCAATGTTTGAACATCTTCCTCTTCTGTTTGCCAGGGCAAGTCAGCAGATTCCACTTTATAACATTTACCTTTCCACTTCTCTGCAGTCTTAAAACAGGTGTATCTCCTGCTCTTTTCTTAGAATCAACTTTATATTTAAACGTACACTGTGAGATGACTGAACTTTTTCATTCACTGATTGGTGAAGTTTTTATCATTCGTTACCAGTAGTGTACTTTAAGCCATTAAAGGAATAGTTCACCCAAAAATGACAATTTGCTGAATATTTCTTCACCCTCAAGATGTAGATGAGTTTGTTTCTTGGTTTGGTTAAATGTATCATTCCATCATTTGCTCAGCAATGGATCCTCTGCAGTGAATGGGTGCCATCGGAATGAGAGTCCAAACTGCTGATAAAAACATCACAATAATCCACAAGTTATCCACACCACTCCAGTCCATCAGTTAACACCTTGTGAAGCCAAAAGTTGAAGGTTCGTAAGAAGCAAATTATTAAAGGGGACATCGGATGCCCATTTTGATTCTTTAGGGTCTTCATGAAATATCTGCAACATACTTTGGTTAAAATTCCTCAATGGTTGTGTAAAACAACAACATTTTTACCTTGTCAAAAACAGCTCTGTTCAAAGTGACACATTTCGGTGCATGTCTCTTTAAATGATAATGAGCTCTGCTCATCCAGCCCCTCTCTTAGTTGGAAGAAAGGTGATTTGCAAATAATCATACAAAATATAAAGTGTGAGAGGAGTGAATGGATTTTTATCATTGTAGGGTGGTTGTGTACATACACTGCAGAGCTGGGTAGATTTACAAACTGTAATCCATTACTGATTCCAAATTGTAGTTAGTAACATAATCCATTACATATTTTAGGTAATTTAATCAGACTACTTTTTGATTACTTTTGACCAAACTGCACTGGGGTTTGTGAAGGAACTGCAGGGGGTTCGCAAGTTTAATGAAAAGCAAACAATTAAATCATAAAAATTTAAAATGTAAAAAATGTAAAAATAATAATTAAAATAAAACTATTTAAAAAAAAAAAAAAAGTTTACCAGCATGTCATGTTACCATTAAGCAGTGTTAGAGAACTGTGAACATTTAGATGTGATACTTAACTTATTACCTTAAAATCTCAGGGGTACTTCAAGTAAATATATAATGTAAAAGAAGTTCAGATGACAAAAAAAAAAGTTTGGGAATCCCTGCATTATCTTAATGTGCATCTTAATGTGCTTGAAAGACAAAAGCTTTCCAAAGACATCGTAATTGTAATGATGGGAGGCGTGACAACGGAGTTGAGGATCCAAGTGCAGGCTTCATTACAAGAGTGGTCAAAGCAGGCAGGGTCAAACAGCTGCAAGCAGGTATAATCCAGGGCAGACAAAAGAGTAATCTTAGAAACAAGCAAACGGTCAGGGCAGGCAGCAAACGATCAGAAAACAAGGAACAGTCCAGGGTCAAAAAACAAGGCAAGGCAACAAAGAACATGGAAAACACAGGAACTATGGATAAACACGGGATAAACGAAGGCTAAACAATACAAAGCAATGTGAAAGAGAGAAACCAGGCATTAAATAGGGTGAGACAGATGAGGTAACAATGAAGTCCAGGATAAAGTGGCAAGAGTCTGTAATGGAGTGCCCTCTAGCGAAGCTCACGGGCACTCCAGCTAGAGATCGTGACAGTTATAGATGGTTAAATAGCCACTGAGTGATAATTCAAATAAAAATGAATGTGTTCATGAAAAGTTGATGCACTTTTGAAATGTTGAGAAAACACTTTTTAAAATTGAAATGATTTTTGTAAATCCAGTGCTCAAATGCTGTGTGGCCTCTCAATTTCCTGTGTAATTATAGCCACATAACTAGTGACTGATCTTTGTGTGAACTTCTACAAAACTGGAAGAGTTTCTGGTTGTATATAAGCGGTAGGCTATTTTAGAAAGGAAAGTTAAAAAGATGAAAAAGAATAATTAGGGAGAATCCATAAATTATTAATAATTTATTGCTATTATGTGAATAATATGTATTCATGTAATCCATAAAAAAGTAACTGTAGTCTGATAATGATTATGTAATCAGTTACTACCCAGCTCTGCTGCTAAGACACATTTATATGCAAACACCATGTAAAAGTGAATTTTGCATTTAATGTCTCCTTTACGACATTTTAACTTTAAAGGGGTCATATGATGCTGCTAAAAAGAACATTATTTTGTGTATTTGGTGTAATGAAATGTGTTTATGCGGTTTAAGGTTAAAAAAACATTATTTTCCACATACTGTACATTATTGTTTCTCCTCTATGCCCCGCCTTTCTGAAACGCATTGATTTTTACAAAGCTCATCGGTCTGAAAAGCGAGGTGTGCTGTGATTGGCCAGCTATCCAGTGCGTTGTGATTGGCCGAATACCTCAAGCGTGTGACGGAAATGTTACGCCCCTCACCATACTGTGATGCCGCCCTGTCCGGCCAGAGCGATGATTCAAAAACATGAAAACCCAATATAAACGAGGCATCTGTTGCATCCAGTGGGGACATAATTACTGATTATAATGACTTATACTGTCTTTTTATGCGTTGCGTTGCATTGCGCAGCGCAAACATAAAACCATGTGTGCATTTGTGATCGGAGAAATGACAAACAAGCGCTACTCTACACTGCTCAAAATTCGACGAACGAGCGTCCGGAAGGCTTGTGGCAACCACATGTGACGACCGCGGGCTGGACTCCGCTTCGTCTACGGTGAAAGCCGATCCGGTGATTGACAGAGCAAAGTTGTAATATTTCCTCAGCGACCAGCACTGATCAGCACCAGGCATGACGAAGCAGATATCGTCCTCTTTTGGAAGACTTTTCTGGATGATTTGTTCATGAATAAGGCTGATCCAATTCTCAAAACCTCAAATTCGACCCAAAATTATTTGACTCTCACTACAAACTTTCATGCATGCCGTCACTGTGAGTGGGTATTTATTTATTAAATAAATTCATTAAATACATATATGCATAGCTACATACATAAATTAATGAATGTATGCATGTTCAGGTATAAATAGACTAAATATCTAAAATCATAAAAGCGCTTTGATTTTTAGTTTCCACTTATTCTCATGACATGCATACATATATTTTACCCCATCTTACCCTATAGGCCTATATGGTTAGATTTGGTTACATTTGATTACATAAATTAGTTGTTTCAGATATAGCCTACAAAAAATATCAGATGAAATAATGCAGCAAACATCATCTTCTTTACCAGTGTGAATAATGAAAGACAAAATGGGTTGTGTTGATGGAAAGAAGATTTGGCCTGATAGTTAATGATTAAACACAAAGGAGGGTCTTCCCCTCTCAGACTCATTGAAAGCTGCTGGCCTGAGTGGGAAACACACACACACACACACACACACACAGAGAGAGAGAGAGAGAGAGAGAGAGAGAGAGAGAGAGAGAGAGACCACAAAAAAACATGCTCTCTCTCTATTCCTCCAGTCTCTTTGTCCAAACTGCATATATTAATTAAACGCCTGACAGCACATCCTCAGTGCAAACAGATGCGTGTGTAGCGCCTGCCATGACAAATTATCATCTGATAGCAGCTGCCCAGTGAATCATTATTCTGTTTGGTGGGCGTTAAGAGGACGTGTTCTTGTTTTGCTTGTTGGTATACGCAAACATGCGTTCAGATGGACGTACGTTAGCGTTTTTGAGACGAAAGGAGCAGCTCAAACGCACATGGAGAAGCCCGTGTTCATTTTAGCCTATCTCTTAAACGCGCGTGATGCTCTCAGGATCCCCTTTCTAATGAATAATTCAAGAGCAGACACAAACTGCACTGGGTGACAGTGTTGCCAAACCCCTCCCTCACAAAATCTCTAGAACCACCCTCAAAAGTCTCAATTTTTCACAAAAAGTCGCCAAATATGAAAACAAAGTAAATACAGGTAAATTTGGTAAAGGAAAGTAAATATATATATATATATACTTTACAAATGATAACAGTATAAAAAATATAACAAAATATTAAATATAACAAAAAATTCTAAAGTGAAATTAGGAAGTGCTTGTGATCTGCAAGCACATCAAACATGATGGAAATGATGGAAAGACACAATGTTGGGAATTTGTTTTATGTGTCACCAAAGTGCATCCCTGTCCTGCTCAAATACAACAGATAAGAGATATTATGATTCTCCAAAAACAAAAACTTGATTCATACAAACTTATTTCAGTCAACACACTCTATTACTACAAAGTAAGTGCAAAATTCTGCATCCCAGTACACATGACACGATGATGCACTGTGTGTCTCTCTCTCAGTATCTGGTTGGCATGATGGTGGATCAGCACCTAGAAAGGACCTCCACAGCCCTGAAAGACAGCGGAGACCAGGACAACTAGATGAGCCCCAGATACAGATCCCCTGTAAAGACCCTGTCTCAGACGACCACCGGGACAAGACCACAGGAACCAGATGAGTCCTCTGCACAATGTGACTTTGCTGCAGCCTGGAATTGAACTGCTGGTTCGTCTGGTCAGAGGAGAACTGGCCCCCCGACTGAGCCTGGCTTCTCCCAAGGTTTTTTCTCCATTCTGTCACCGATGGAGTTTTGGTTCCTTGCCACTGTCGCCTCTGGCTTGCTTAGTTGGGGACACTTCATTTCCAGCGATATCGTTGACTTGATTGCAAATGATTGCACAGATACTATTTAAACTGAACTGAGCTGGATGTTGACATCACTGAATTCAATGATGAACTGTCTTTAACTGAAAAATGAGTGTTTACTATTTTCACTTTGCATTATTGACACACTATTTTCCTAATTAATGCTGTTCAGTTGCTTTGACACAATCTGTATTGTTAAAAGCGCTATATAAATAAAGGTGACTTGACTTGACTTGACATGACTGTGCATGAATTGTGGTATAACTTTTGTGTCCATGGCTAAAACAAGATGTTAATTTTTTTCTCCGGCATCTTGATTGATGCTTATAATGAAACTGTGGTGTGCATCATGGCAGGCGTGGCGTACTGGTGTGTTGACTGCGCAGACTCATTGGCATGATTGAGAGCAAATGTGAGCGGTCACGGGCCTACGGCAGGGTATGGCCAAGTAAAAAATAAAAAATCTCCAAAAAATCATATTATTTAAATATAGCTAAAATAGCTCCTTGTCGCAAAAAATAAAAAAAAGTCGCAGCTACAATGAGAAAGTAGCTAAATTTGGCAACAAAATCCCCAAATTGGCAACACTGCTGGGTGACCAGTCAAATCCCAGCACGCTTCTGTTGGGAAACCATTGGGGTCCTGCTTGTTTGGCTTTCTTTTCACGCTTGAGTTATGTCCATTGTCCAGTTCGCAAACGAATCGTTCTTTTGAACCGATTCTTTTTTAAGGAGTCGGTCGAAACCGACTTATTTAGGAGCTGAATTCCCAAGTGAGATGGGAATAATATTGTTAACATTTTGGTGGATATTATAATTTAAAAAACATATTATTATCAATATTAAGAAAATTGCTGGTGAAGCTGAGTCATATGTTTGAATAATAAACAACACAACAGAGAATCAAAAACTTACAGTATAGTGAAAACTTAATTAGTCTTGTGCTAACTTAATCGATTAAATTGATTTGCAGAGTATTTGGTATTTGTAGATCATTTAACAGTAAGCAATGCCTTGGTGATTTTTTAACAAAAATGGGGATCCAATATGATTAATAACCCAGATAGCACGTCTGCAAGATGTCTGTTAAAGATCGCTTCGTCTGGATAGCATCTGCAGTGTATAAACATCTGATAGACGTCTTTAAGATGTCAGTTTTACATACATTCAAAATCATAAACATCTTAAAGACATCTTCTAAATGTCTTTTTGACATCTGATAGGAAATGTAGACATATTGAAGATTAGCAAACACTCTAAAAAAATACATCTTGCAGATGTAAATGCAGACCAGACGTCAAATAGACATCTTCGTGATGTACCTATACTATCAGGGAATATTTATGTATTAATGGAATTTATATAACAAAATATTGTTAATAGTGTTTGAACAATAAACACTACAACATCTGACTATACAATCTTATAGTGAAATTATAATGATAATTCATTATTATTATTATTTGTTTATTATAAAAAAAAAACTTGGAGCTGCATCGTGTAATGGTGCAGTGATATTTTGGCAAAATTTCGCGGACGAAAAAAGAAAAAGACTAAAGTCACTAGTAAGCATGTTTTACACAGAAGTCATTTTCAAACCAAGCAGTTTTCTGTTGGTCAGCTTGAACCTGTTGCGAAATCTGCATTGGGAAAATCTTTCGCCCTCACACATATTTCCAAATCTTGTGGACCCATACTGAAATTGTTGGATTTCACCCATGAAAATTTGCGGAAAGCTAAATGTGACCGCAACTTAAAGGGGTCATATGATGCGATTTCAAGTTTTCCTTTCTCTTTGGAGTGTTACAAGCTCTTGGTGCATAAAGAAGATCTGTAAAGTTGCAAAGACTAAAGTCTCAAATCCAAAGAGATATTCTTTATAAAAGTTAAGAGTCAGCCACGTCCCCCCATGTCTACATCACGATGTGGGAAGATTTGCATAACGCCGCCCAAACTTTTATTCTCACTGTAGTTTTGTTGTTGCCGCCGCCGCCATGTCGTGAAGGCACTGTGTGATTTGTTGTGAAAGCAAAACTACTTTGTTTGGTCTTCCAAAAGAGGATGATAGTCCAGCCCGGGGTCGTCACATGTTGTTGCCGTAAGCCCTCCGGACGCTCCTTCGTCGAATCCGTCGGCCGTGCCATTCTCAAGCCCGCCGCCTCTGCTCACTCAAGGTCGCCGTGTGTGACGCTGTGTTTTGTTGTGAAAGCGAAACTACTTTGTTTGGCCTTCCAAAAATGGACACGACTAGAAATCAGTGGTTAAGTTGTATTTACAACACTGTTCCAGAACAGTTCAACCCAAATATTCAGATGTGTGCAGCACATTTTATGGAGGACTGTTTCCTGATCCTGGTAGAGTAGACTACAATGCCGGCTGTTCTGACTCACAAACTGTAAGTACGTTTTTTATATTTAAAGGGGTCATATGATGCTTTTTTAAAGATCATTATTTTGTGTATTTGGTGTAACAGAATATGTTGACATGCTTTAATGTTCAAAAAACACATTATTTTTCAAATACTGTACATTATTGTAGTCCCTCCTTCCGACAAGCGCAGTCTGCTCTGATTGGCCAGCTGACCCAGTGCATTGTGATTGGCCAAACACCACAAGCACGCGTCGGAAATGTAACGCCCCTTACCATAATCGCAAGCTTCAGCTTTCAAAGTAAATATCAAGACAGTTAATAATGTC
>NW_015506520.1:210626-238280 GCF_001515645.1 Sinocyclocheilus grahami
TCGCGTTATTTCTTTATCACTTCTCGCGTGTGTTTTGTTGTGAAACGTAGTTTGCGGACCAGACAGAGCTGTCGGCGATTCTTCCTATTGTGAAGTCATGCAGTGTGAAACCCCCTGTCGCCGACCCATCGTGCAATGTGAACACAGCAGCAACTGAATGCTACCCCAGATAGTCACGCAGTGTGAAAACAACGGCGATCCAACGAGTTTGAAAATCGTGCAGTGTGAACTTGGCATTAGGTGTATATAAATGGCAACTTAGGTGTATATGACTTTCTTCTTTCAGACGAATATAATCATAGTTTTATTAAAGAATGTCCTGGCTCTTCCAAGCTTTATAATGATGAGATTTTGAAGCCCAAAAAGTGCATCCATCCATCATAAAAATGACTTCACACAGCTCTGGGGGTTTAATAAAGACCTTTTGACATAAAGCAATGCGTTTGTGCAAGAAAAATATCCATATTTATAAACCATTACCTCTAGCTAGTCATACACGCATTCACGAGAGAGTGGCGTTCCAGTGGATGACGTATAGGATGTAGGTGTAGCGTAAGCTTCGGTGAGAAGTGATGAACATGAAAGCGCAGAAGAGAGCAAAACAAAACACCGGTCACGAATTATAAGAACAAAACAAGGATTTGTCAAGAAAAATGTTGGAGGATTTTGATATAAGCCAAGAGGAGACTGGATTTCCTTTGTTGTAAACAAAAGTTGGTTCTCGCGAGACTAGCATATTCTCACCGGAGCTTACGCTACTCCTACATCCTGCGTCATCCGCTGGACGCCACTCTCTCAGGAATGTGCGTACGACAATCAGCGGAAGCTAGAGATTACGAATAAAGTTTTAAACAAGGATATTTTTCTTACACAAACACACCACTTCTCTTCAGAAGGCCTTTATTAACTCCCTGGAGTCGTGTGTGGTACTTTTTATGATGGATGGATGCACATGTTTTGGGCTTCAAAATATCGACCCCCATTCCCTGCCATTATAAAGCTTGGAAGAGCTAAATATAACTCCAATTGTATTCGTCTGAAAGAGAATTTTCATTTTTGGGTGAACTATCCCTTTAAGCCATATCACGGAATTTACTTTATTTTGATATATGATGCAGCAATAATTAGGGGTGTGTGATACTGACAAAAAAATAATATTTTTATATTTTCTGTGATTTTATCGATAACGATAATTAGACTATATTTTGCGGAGTGTGTTATTGTGCTGGTATCTTAAGGACTGTCGTGGACAGCTGACTCCTGAAGTTTTTGATATTCTTTATATTCTGTGTGGTGGTCAGTTCACACTGTGGTAAATTAATCTTTTCCAATATGAGTTTAATGTTTACCTTTTAATGGGCATTTTGACCTTTTTCTAAAAGTGTGCTTTATCTTTTGAGTAAAATTCTTACATTTAATCAGTGAATTAGAATAGTTAGACATTTGGGCTGTTACCAAGCAAATGAAATCAGTATCAATAAAATTAATTTTTGCAATGCAGAGGAAACACAGAAGCTGCGTCTGAAGTGGCATTTAGATGTATTTACACACTACTGTTTAGTGCAGGACATGCATGCTTAAACCTGCAGTTACAAATGCTTAACAATTTTTTAATATATTAAACATAAAACATTGAATACTGTTATTCGAAATTATCTAAATAATAAAAAGAAACTTTAAATGTGAAATTAAAACCGCCAGTAGGTGGCAGCAAGTCACTGTTAATAAGTGAGTTAATGCGATTGAACCGAATAATTTAAACGGTTGATTCATTCAGGAACGAAACACCGTCATGTTGCTCAGAGATGCAAAACAGTGCTGTGGCTGTGTTTGGAATTATTTTTGTTGTCGAAATGGCGCAAAAACAGGCAATATGGTGTCTAAAACGTCTTGTTTTTTGAACTGTTGTAAAAAATCAATAGGCTATTTGTGATCATAGTCATTTCTGGAGAAAAAAACGGCACTTTCTGCATGATATTGATTAACTATATTAAATGATATAAATTTATACAGTTTCTCTCCCCATTTTCTCTTGAATTTGTGATAATTCTAAATGCATTTTAATAGACTGAATCATGCAGTGAAAGAATGCATTGTAAATGCGCACGCGCACTAGTCTAGACTTCACGTAATATATGCGTGCGCTCTGTAGGAATGTTCTGAAAGGTTTTTGCAAAATACTCAATAATGTCAAATCGCACATCGTTAAAACAACAATTACGATATTATCGCAGACGATATATATCGCACACCCCTAGCCATAATTCATAACAGTTAGTAATATCTTGTAATGCACTGCTACAAGCTCAGTCAAAAAACTTATATCAGTATTGATTACTTACACAACGCTAAAACAAAAACTAATCCTTAACCCTAACCCTAACCATAACCTTAGCATAGCGTCAGTATCACATCCCGATGATGTAGGTAACATTACTGTTTGCCACGATCGGATCTGACCATTTTTTAAAGTCTTTCCCGTTTTTGACAGGCCTGACAGCATGATTGAATTGACCAATTAAATCGGCTGTGGGTGGGGTTTGCGCTTAACTGGTTTGCGGAAAAAAAATCACACGAAAAACACAAAAGATGGCAGATGAACAAGAGAAATGTAATTTTTTATTCTGAAAAGTACTGTTAAAAATGAATTATCAAAAATTAAAAAATGTAGGATTGGGACTGGGTTAATTGTTTGGAGGTTGATCTGAATCTGAGCTTGCAGTTGATTGTATGAAATGAGCAGGGTTTAAGTGGACTAAATGATTGGAGAAGTCTGGTATCCAACACCAAAGAGTAGTCTGACATTTCATCGGAAGGTTGAGATATGACATTTTGATTAAACATTACTAGAATGTAAAACGCGCACAGACGATTCGTACAATAAGACCAGTAAAATGCATTTAGAATATAATCTGAATTTCCATTTCATGATGACTTTAAGCTTAGCGTATCAAGTTGATTAGCTTAGCAACTATTGTAATCAAAAGTGTCTAAAGTATGCTTTGTGTCAGGAACACTATTTGAGTTCCTCTAACGAGTTTCTGCTTGTGAAGCGCATTCCAGTTCAGCCGTAGACAGGAAGGTGGCTTTCTAGGCTTAGCAACAGAGTCTGTGTGTACCAGTTGGTCCTCCATCATTTATCTGAGCTGGGCCTCATGAACCCCCAGTCCATTAGTGGCTTCTGACTGGTATCGCATTACACTGATGGCAGTCAGAGAGATGTTGTGCTGGAGATATGTCACAGCCATTCCCCCGGGGCAGCGCTTGGATCTCAAGCTCAGATACGCCAGCAGGAGAGATGCTGTCCTGGCTGGGATGGACACAGCCAGAGGGGCTTTATCTCTCCTCAGCCTCAGTGGCAAATAACCCAACCGGAGTATTTCCCACACATCCATGCATATGTCATGCAAACAGGACGTTTTTGTCATTTGTCATATTTGTGTGGCTTCTCTGTTTTGTTGTTTCCCAAAGGATAAAATAAACCAAGCTAGCTGTTTTTAAACTCCTTTTTGAGTGCTTAGTCAATGGGGACCAGGGATATTTTAAGAATAATTAGTGGTGTTTACTAAGGCAAGCATTAAGCTACTATTAATATTGCTCATACTTGGGGGTTTTCGAAAATATCCCAGACAGTTAATAATTACTTTAGTGGATACAATCCTG
This sequence comes from Sinocyclocheilus grahami, assembly GCF_001515645.1. Lineage (NCBI taxonomy): Eukaryota > Metazoa > Chordata > Actinopteri > Cypriniformes > Cyprinidae > Sinocyclocheilus > Sinocyclocheilus grahami. The sequence continues at coordinate 214,290 of NW_015506520.1, forward strand.
CACTGTTTGTGCTACATACATGAATGATTGTGTGGATTGTTGAGGAGAGGGGATCTAATACTAATTCTAATAAGCACTTGGTATTATGGTTGATTAAGCATAACATCTCATATGTTAACACTGAAGGAAGGACCCCAAGCCATAGAGACCAGAATATCATACTTGTGGGTGGACTCTTTTGACTTGGGCCAGTAAGCACCAACCTAGCAATGCCCTAGCAAACACCCACAATGCCCTAGCATCATTGCAACGAGTTTGGCTCAGGCAAGTGCAACTCACATTTCCTTCAAAACATTATTTATACTCTTTCCTCTATGGATCCAAACTAAGGCTTTGTATAATAAAGTTGAAGACAATTTAAAGGAAAAAGGAGCATTTCACACTTCTATGCAAGGTGCAATGGTGATTAGTTTGTGCTGTCACATTTATCATTTTTTTAACGAATCCAGTAATTTCACAAATGCTATGGCACAAATTTGCAATAGATTTGAGTTGACCAGTAGAAAGCTGCTCTTTGAAAGTAACTTCTGTGTAAGTTGTGCTTCATTCATTACTACAATGTTTACAATAGACAATGGACCTTTTTTGGCCACAGAATTTTGCAAATGTGACCGCATGTTTAAACATCTATAAATTTGATTCATTTACAAATAATTTGCATGGATATGAAATTAGTTAATCAAAAACTAACCTGCAGCATTTAGAAAACTATTAACAAAAGTGGTTTGACATTTAAGACAGAAGACTAAGACTCAAGACTTGTCAATTTCTGGTAATGAGAAATTCAAATCAATACTGGTCAATGTATTTTTAATGCTAAATGCTAAAGGGTCACACCCTGTAAATGTAATTACCTCTCTAGTGTCAACACACAGTGCCACCTTCTGCTTGGTATTCAAGCCTATGCCTTCACAAAAAATAGGAAGTCATCAACATTGATAAGTGACCTGTTTTCTTTTTGTATTTTATGTTTGATGTGCTGCAATGTCACAGTTATTCCTCCGTCTCCTTTTGTCTTCGAGGTCAGCCCTGCACATTTTCTCGAAGCAATAGACAGCCTGGTGAATGATGTGTCTCCAGGATTCACGATCCGAGGCTATAGAGTGGACTCTTACCATAACCTGTCAGTGGGTCTTGCTGTAGAGTCCTTGAACCGCTTTTTCGGTGCTCCTCTGTCGTGATGGCCAGTGGCAAGTACACCATGCAGCACAGTCTTTAGTAGGTGATAGTTGTCCATCCTGGAGATGTGGCCTGCTCAGTGAAGCTGTATCTTGAACACAGCATGGCCTCGATGCTAGTAAGCGCTGCCTGTTCAGAGACTTGTTAGGGAAAGTTACTTCTAAAAGTAATGCATTACAGTAATATTCCCTAAAAAACTAATTGCATTTGTTACTTTTTATGGAAAGTAGTGTTACATTACTTATGGACTTGGCTTGCTTGTTCATTTTTAATATAAAAAGTTATATTTTTGGCAAATGTAAAAAGCCCTTTCACACCAAAAGTGAAATGAATTGGCCTCAGGCTGAAGGAAATGTAAATTCAAAAAGCTCAGACAAACTTTTCAGCTGTACTGCCATTCTGGATTGCATGACGAATAGAAAAAGTTCAACACTTTCTCCATCACAAAACACAAATGTTATTTTCATCTAAAGTCAGTTTTGCTTATTAGTATGGTTGAATTGGAGCATCGAAGGTCAGCAGTAAAGGCATGGGTTAATAAAATGGGATTAAATGCATAAAGTATATTTGTGTAATTTAACATTTAATTATTGCAGGTTTGAATCACATTCTGAGTTTGCTTTTCACTATTTTTATTCATTTTGAGGAATACTGAATCTGTTTTCGTGCGAGTGAGGTGAGTAAATGCATGTTCACATTTAGTCTAGAACTCCAATAAGCATCATGCTCACACAGTGCACATACCTACTCATGATTTCTCTCAACATGAGGACAGGAGAGCTGCCAGTCAATACATGGGATAGCAAAGTAACTGTAAAATGAATACATTACTTTACTAGTTACTTGAAAAAAGTATTCTGATTACGTAACTCGCATTACTTGTAATGCGTTACCCCCAACACTGGATGGAACGGAGGCAGCACTTGTGGAAGTGCTCAAGAAGCTGCAGGTGGTGACAGTAGATGACCCACGACCCTGAGCCGTGCAGGAGGGTGGTCACTACAATGGTTCTATACACACGGATCTTGTTGTTCCAGACTCTTCTGTACAGTCTACCAAATGTTTGCCGGTCTATTTTCAATCTCTTTGTCAACCGTGGCAATGATGCATCCCAAGTAGCAGAACTGTCTTCAGCTCTTTCTCACCAGTGTTGATGTGGGGAGGGTGGTAATATTCCTGAGGTGTGGGCTGAAGGAGAACTTCTTTTTCTTTCACACTAATCCAAAGAGCTCGGAAGCCTCTGCAAAGCGGGATATTATGTGCTGCAGAGCTGTCACTTTATGGGGAACAAGGACAGCGTCATCTGCGAAGGGCAGCTCATGGATTGGTTGCCCCACTGTCTTGGTGTGAGCCTTTAGTCGCTTCAGATTGAACAGGCTGCCAGCGGTGCGGTGTAGGATGTCGACGCTGTCCTCGTCATCAAGGTCAACCGCTTCCGTTTGGAACAGGGGTTTCAGGTTTAGGGCTGCACGATAAATCGAAATGGAATCGAGATCACGATTCGACAGAAGCTGCGATTGTTGTGCGTATCTTTCAGTGAAGCACGGTTCTGTGATCAGCAGTAAATCTCCATCCAAAGGCCAGAGGGCGCTCTCGCGCTGAAACTCTAAATACGCCTCGCAGAAGAAACCCAGAAAATGCCTATTGCTGCAGCTGAATAAACAGAAGATTCAACTGCTTTCATTGATTCAACGTGACTAATAAACACACGACTACGGCAATATATACGGTTTGTCTGAGGTCTTATTATTATAATTTTAATTAAAATAAAGTATATTTATAATGCAATGCCTTTATCACTGCTTAAATACTATGAAATATGTTGCGTGCCTTATTCTGTGTAAGAAGCCACGTCATCTCACAGAAGGATTTATTTCAAACACTCGACTGACGTTATGAAGTGAGTTTGGAGTAAAAATATGTTATTAAATGTGGTATTTTCACATGCTTTCAGATGAAGCAGCATTTACTTCACAGAGCCGTAGTTCACTGAGAAGCTATGCAAACAGCTGTCATTATCGCGAACAATTTTTTCGATTTCAGAATCGTGCAATAAAATCGAGATTTTTTTGTATTTATTTTTTTGCGTAACTTGTCAGTGAACTACGGCTATGTGTAGTAAATTCTGCTCCATCTGAAAGCACGTGATGATGATTTCCTGCTGATTACAGAACCGGCTTTTTTAACAAAATGCGCATGACAATCGCATTCGATTAATCGTGCAGCCCTAGTCAGGTTGTTCCTGGAGGGCCACTGTCCTGCAGAGTTTAGCTCCAACCCTAAATTAACACACCTGAAGCAGCTAATCAAGGTCTTCACAATTACTAGAAACATCCAGGCAGGTGTTTTGGAGCTGGTTGGAGGACAGTGGCCCTACAGGACCAGAGTTTGACACATGTGCTTTGGAGCATCTTGCTTAAAATGATCGTGAAGAGAGTCTGCGCAAGGACGCAACCTTGCTTCACATCTTTGTCCATTGCTGTGGCCCTTACACACCGATACAGAACACACATGCTAGTTTGCAGTCGGCTGTAGCTTTTTGGTCCAGACTCAGCCGATGCGAGGCGCCAACACCATTAGCTTTTGTTGCCGCTAGTTCTTTGAAGTCGGCTTGGTGTATCCCAGGCTTAACTCATTCTTTTTTGTTTTGAGCGTAATGTCAAATTTACACCTTGCTTCTGACAGTGTACTTCTGCTCTCTGAAGAGAAACTCTTAGCGTCTGCTTCTCCTGACGGTTTGTTTTTGATTTTAAGTGGCCATTACAGAACTTCTTTTGAGTCCAGTTAACTGTGTTTTGACAGAACTTGCAGAACAGTTGCTGGCCTGAGTCATAGAAATCCGCAGGATACAGTTCTGCTTTGAATTCACACTACCTTAGACATTTCAGATGGCCTCTTTGACAGGCTTGTTTCTTTCAAAATCCAGGTACAGTCATGTAGCACCATGCTCCAGTCAAAAATGGGGAAATGCTACTAACTTGCTCAGATGACATATTGTTCGGATACATAGGACTTTGTAGGACTTTGTTCTTGCTGTCAGCGGGTCTTGCTGTAGAATGAAGGGTCTGCTCTGAAATGTTCACAGGCAACCATGGGCTTCCCTCGAACTCTGCAAGTAACGTCTCGGTTACGTATGTAACCCTCGTTCCCTGAAGGAGGGAACGGAGACGTCACGTCGGAGGACCGACGAAATTGGGATCTCGCTTAGAGGGACCAATCTACTTCGAGTGTAAACTAAACGAGCCAATGCAGTTGTATAGATATGCCGATAGAGAGTTCCAGATATTCATAGGACAGAATTAAGGTGAAGTGTAACCGATAACTGGATACTTTTTCACTTTCTCAAGAAACATTTTCTAGAACAACAATAAGATGAGTTATTATAGTTACACAAACAATATTCTTTCTAATTATTTAAGTTTTAATAAGATCCATTTGCAGCCTAAATTGATATCATATTGGTGTCAGTGGTCAAAGTCTGATTGTTTTGAAGAAGTTTCCAATCCAGGCACATGAGAAATCGTAAGTACTGTTTGAACATGCAATTTCATTTAATTTGTATGATCTGACTGGTTTGAAAATGTTTGTAAGTTAAACATCTCTGAGCAGATCGTACAAAAACATATGCACGGCATTCATACGAATTCGCAACCAATAGACTAGTGTTGGGCGATATGCTCAATTTTCATATCGTCCTATCGTCAGCCTGTGAGATCGCCGATACACGATATTATTGTGCTAATTTATGTAATTATTTACTTAGTTTCATTGCGGGAAATTGAACCAACTCCAACGTAAGGCTAAAAGCAGCCTAATGTTTTTAATATGACTGGATTTGTGTTTAACAAATTAATAGAAATACCGTAAGTTACTAATTACTTAACATCTCCTCAGTTATTCAAAAAGCAGCTACAGAAAACCAGCAAAGAACATTACATTACCGAATCACATGCTCAGTCTAGCGCGTTATGCACTTTAATAAAAACACTCCCGTTAAAATCAGTGAATATACACTGTATGATGAATAAATCTCTTATACTTGCATCGCACGTAGACCTGCACTTTGTTGTTTATGAGGAGAGAATTCGTGAATCAGAATTCAGTCAGTGCACTCTGAACAACGGAACTCCACTGTTTATGTGATGACTCATCTGAACGCCTCTGATTGGCCATTGCGTTCATAAGCTCAGCATAATTGTGTGTGATTGGTTAAAACGCACAATACTGTAAAAACGCGGAAAAAGAAATATAATGCAACCAATAAGCCCTAATATTAATTAGATAATATTACTAGCCTGATAATAATATTAATAATCATAATAATCGTCTTGCTATCGTCAAAGGCATCAGCCACAAGCAATATCTCTGACTATCGCCGATACACGATACTATCGTCTATCGGCACAACCCTACAATAGACCTTTTTCACAGTCCGCATGTCGTCACATACGGCTTCGATTAGTAGCGTAAAATAATTTCCGCCTGCATTATTGTCAAAGGGCAGTAGTTAGTTTTGAGAAGAAAATTAAACTAACTTTGTTGAACTTATTTTTAATGTTATTGTTTTTATTGTTGCGCCTTGTTTATTATGATTAATATCCAATCCTGTCTACAATATAATGCTATCCAGTCACTGCACTCAAACCCAGAGGATATGGCATGTTTGACAAGATGATAAAACCAGTTATTTTTGAATAATCAACTCTGGGCTGAAAAATATAAATTTATTTGAACTTAACTCAATTTGAGCTAATATGTGACGATTGTGTCGGAAAGTAAAGCAAGCACATGAAAGCAATACTAACATTATTACAGTTTAATTTGCACAATCTTTACTTGTAGTTAATGTTTTATGAGATGTATAACCTCATCCGATTTTATTGCTCTCTAATGTGATATGTTGTTTGCATTCAATTTTTGCATTTCTTTAATAAAAAAGCTGATCTGTGCATAGATATATACAGTAGACTTGTGCGCTACCGATAAATGTGAAATATGCATCGGAATAACATTTTTCTTTGTTTCATCATACCTGATTAATGATTGTAAACTGTGGTTGATATGTTTTGGTTAAACATCTGTGATGAATTGTACATCAGTAAATCACAACAATCCTGTGCTATGGGCATTGCCATTCATACAGGTTACAGCGGAAGTTATTTTACACAACTTATACGAAGCTTCCACTTTCTGAACACAGAAGTGTGAAGAAGGTGTATTCATCAATTTGTAAAAAAACGTATGTATTTCCCTAGAGAGTGTTTTGGAGATTCCCATCATCAAGTGCCACTTTTAGTATGTTATATCTGTCTCCAACAAAGTAATCTTTTTTTTTTTGTCACATTCATAACAGTATGAAATTGGTCAAAACAAACAAATATGGTGTTATTTTGTCATATAGATAGTGAACAGGAATTAATTATTCATTTAAAAGTTAAACTGAATGTGTAGCTGCTTAACAAAAGATTGTATTTCCTGCATAGTAGATGCGCTTTATTTGTTACATCAAAGGTTATGATATTGAAGTAGATGTAAATTCAGGCCATGTGGGATATGTGGGTTGTTTCAGAAGCGGCTGTTTGTGTTACCCAAATTCTTTTTTTCTCAGGTGCTCTGAACGCTGTTAACAATTTGACAATGTGCGTCAAGGGACAGACGTTGAACAAGCGATGCTAGCAGGAAGGAAGGGATTTAAACTAGGGATGCACGATATATCGGCCACCATATCGGTATCGGCCGATAAATGCCTACTCTGTATCAGTATAACTATACTGTACATTCCAGACCTGCTAGATGTGAAGCAATGACCAAACAGCAAGTGTTGTCAAGACCCTTGCATTGACCAAATTGTTGGACCTACAACAGTGTCAGTTTGCTAGTGGTAGTAGTGTCATGAATCACTGTCTAGACTGGCAGGGCCCAAATAAAAAGATTTTTAGTAAATCATAGATGTAGCACTTCAGCACCAGCTTAAACGAGTTAGCGCATTCTAAGTCAATATACTGCAGTATTTCCTCTCTCAATCAGTAGAAGATTTGGTTAACATCCGGTCATGCATGAAAAAAAAAATACCGTCATGTACCGTGAAACCGGTATAATTTTGAAAAATACCGCGATATAAATTTTTGGTCGTACCGCCCAGCACTACCTGAGACTTTGTTTCTTACCAGAAGTAACCTGCTCTGTCTTGTCTGTCGGCGTGTTGTCAGTGTACTCTTTGCTCCGCGATGTATTTTTCACCGCGTGAGAACATGATGTGTGGAGTGAGAGCGGCATGGCTTGTCGGACATAGCAACGGTAACTAAGCGGGGCGGGTCTTTGCAAAGGGTCAGTTGTTTAAAAGTTTTGTGACTAAAGCAATGACATACAGATATTTTAAATGTGGCTTAAATGTCCAAATATTTTTCAGCCATTTTTTATGCTGCCTGGATAAACCTAAAACTACTCTTATAATACGTAACAAATAAATAAGAAACGTAGAACGTTTATTAGCAAAACTAATGTCAAATAAAATAAATAACTTAACACCGGTATCACTGTCAGCACCGTCCATCGCGGCAAGCATGAGTTTACGTTTTCATTTGGACGGAGATTTTTTTTAAAATAGAAGAAGGAAAAATACCCGCGTACGTATGGACATGGCCTGAATGAATAGTAGGGCTGCGACAATAAATCGATGCAATGATTTTGCTTTGATTCTGAGATTTTACGAATGCATCGCGATTCTCTCTTGAATCGATTTTGAGCTTAGTTTTTAACAGCAGATGGCACTGCGTGCTTTAGAAACAGCCGCACTCTTCTTGCTTCCTGTTCCTTGCACACACACCACTTGAACCTAATATAATCAAGTTCGAAAAGGTTGAAACAAATTACAAGGGTGTTCACAGTGGGCTGTGTTTACATTAATTACGCATCATAAAAGCATTCTGAGCCGAGACGCAAGTCCATTTCACCACTTACGTTACTCAGCCGAATGCAAAAGTGCTGCTCTTCGTGAGTATTTGTGTGTGCGGTTAGAAACTAGCTTAGAGCACCATCTGCTGTTAAAAACTGTGCTCAGAATCTATTCCAGAGAGAATCGCGATGCATTCCGAAAATCTCAGAATCGATCCACGAAACGCGATGCATCGATTTATTGTCACAGCTTTAATGAACAGTTGAAAATTTCTTGGTAGATGTTGGTGGGAGGGCATTTATTGAGTTCCACAAAGCTGGATTCTTCAAATATTCTTAAGAATATTATTTCTTCATATTTTTTTCTCAACATATTTTATTAAGAATATATTGAATTCCCCAAAACACTTCTTAAAATTGTTATTTTTCCTAAAAATCTTCTGAAGACTTAAAACAAACTTCATTGTTTTGGAAAGAATGTTCTAAAAAATTATCTCAAATAACTTCTGAATGTTAGTATATCCTCCAACTTGCCTTAAAGCAGGGGTGTCAAACATACGGCCTGCGGGCCAAACACGGCCCACAGAGGTGTCCAATCCAGCCCGCAGGATGATTTAAACAATATTATAAAATAATAAATAAAACATAATTTTGAAAATTAAATAGTGTATTCGCTACAATATTTTACTTTGAATTTAAAGCGGAACAAATGGCTCATTTATTTACGTTGATATTATGCCTCAGGATTCAGGACACCTAACATGCGCGTTTTAAAGCGGCGCCAGAATCTCGAGCAGCACGTGGATAATATGATGATGGCTGCGTTGTAACTGATGCTTGTGGGGCAATTTTCTGGTGATTTTAAACATGTCCAAAAGAAGAAATTTGACCTGAAAGGGCGGACAGGTTATTTAGGGAGAAATGGAAAGAAAGAAGATGGCTTGAGGGTAAGTCAATCAATCACATTTTTGGGTGAACTATCCCTTTAAATCCCCAAAGGGGATTGCACTCAATGCTGGAATACACAACAAAACAATAGGCATCATACACTTGCTGACTTTTCTCAAAGTATCAGATATTTTGGATGTTCTTTGACAGGTTGGACTCATAGTCTGTAGCTAAAGAATTGTAGTCTGTGCACATCATACACAATATTCATTGAAATCTGTTAGCTCTTACTTTTGGCAACTAGCATCGACTTGTCCAGACTGCAAATCAGGGCAAAAGTTGTGATAGTCCAGTAAGTACAGCAGCAAAAGAAAAGGCATAAATCTGGATAGAATTTCAGTATGATATGTACAAATATGATACCAATACCGATTTTGTGATAATGCTCGAATAATATTTTTGTCTGTATCGTCCAGCCATACTTGTATCTGTTTTTGATTTTTAGTTGCATACTGAGTGTGCACTTGAATGACATTTAACGTCCTCCTTTAGTGGCGGTGATTCTTTCCTTTTGTGACTGCGTGCAATAGAGGAATTACACATTGGCAGCAAAGTACCAGACCGCTTGCCAAACGGCATAAGAAAGAAGTAAAATGTGTATCTATGTTAGCAGCTTCTCAATCCGACTTCAGTTGGGACTTCCCATGCAAACAGAGATAAAACACACTTAAAAACATGCTTGCCACAGAGGTTCCCTTTACAGGACGAATCCTCTATTCCTCAGTGCTTCCCACTAAATGGATGTGTGTGAGTGTGTGTTTCCTTTGCCTCTGGATCTGCTTAGAGCTTTCAAGACACATCAGAGACGGAAACTAGGCCACACAGAGATGATCATGCAGCCTAATGCTCGCTAGTAAAGACGATGAGAAATACAGCCGTACGCAGTTTCTTTAGAGAGATTATTCCTGTGAAAAGGCACCCGATTCGAGAAGCGTGTCCAATATGCTGACATATGCCAGCTACCTTTCTCTTCCAGCTCCTGACTGTGCAAGAACTAGATGCTGGCCATCTTCTGATCATGTTGTTCCTGTTTCTGTTGGTCAGTCATTGGGCTTGTTTTTCACTGACAAATAACAAGGCAAAAAAAAAAAGGATGCGTAATTGGCTTCTGCTATAAGATCCTGTGCCTATTTTTAAAATGAAAATAATTTGGATTTGTGTACTTGGTTCAAAATTTCTATTCGAATATTTTAGGCGATCTACACGTCTGGCTTCACCAGTAATGATGGCCGTATACCTGAAGCACACCACAACCATCTGTTGACCTATTTTCACTGTTAGCTCTGATCAAAGTAATATTCACGCATTGCAGACTATAATTATACTATACGCATGATTACTGTGTTGGCTTCAGAGGCAATTTCATGAATTTATTAAATAAAAATTGTGTTTACCCATGATGCATTACAACCCTTTGAGGCGAATGCTATGTTTAAGCAATGTTTGTTGAAACTCAGAACGTAAGCATTTTGACATCTTGCATGTCCGGAATGAAGGTGTCGAGTCTTATTAAAAGGTGTGGAGTCATGGCATGATGAGGATAAACAACTAAATTAACAAAAAAGTTTAGGTTCAAGAATCAGTTCAAACTGTTTCAGTGAACTGATTTGAAACTATGATTCAATTTGAATCTAATTTAACAAATTTTTTTGTGTCAGTTGAACATTGTTCATATGTGGCTGTGTGGTATTGTTCATATTAAAATGCTTTACTGTATAGGCAAATATACTAAATAATGCTTAGGCAAATATACTAAATAATACTTAATGATATAAATGAAAATGTAATAATTGTTCTTATTAATTTAACTAAACCTATTTAGTTTATAAAAACATACTTTGTTTTTAACTAGATTGAAACATTATTCATTCATTCACATTATTTTTTGCATTATTGGCCAGTGCATTTTATACTTGAGAATCAACTTCGATAATAGGGGTGTAATCATGCCACGATTCAGTTTGATACTCAGTATGGATCTCATGGTATATTTCTCATCTCATACAGTATTGATACACAATACTGATCTCACAATATGCTAAAAAGGAGATTAAATGGGAAATTTATGTAGAATAATAATTTAGAATAAATTGAATTTACTGGTAAAATCAGACATTTGGCATTATTGGGACTATCAAATTGTAATTCTGCATGAAATTGTCATACATTATAATCAGCATTATAAATAGTTCTGTCATGACAACTCTCGGAGGGATTGGCATGGTAATGTACATGACAATGTTAATGTATTTGGTCTTGGCAGAATAGATCTGCTGCTGCTGCTGCGGCAGAGCAAGTACCGAGACTTGCTACTGCCAATACACCCACAACATGCCGCTGTGAGCATGTAAGAAATACTGCTGCTGCAAATATAACATACATGAAATAACCCCCATATAGCATATATGAATCACCTCGTAGAAGATCTATACAGGTGGAGCTGGGGAAGGTTGAGGGTTTCTGAAGCAAGCTGCAACTGCTACGGCAAGCACTAGTCATATATTTGAATGTTGAGCAGCGAGCTCATTGGCTACCGATACAGGAGAGAACCAATCAGCTGTGCCATGTGATAATGATGTCATTAGGTCAGATTGAGTTAGACCTATCGGACTGCGCCATCTAGAGTTTCATGCCAGAACTCTGTATTAGTTTAAATGGTTTACACCTGGCATTAATATGTGAATAAGGTTTTTTTTTTTTATTTTATCACAAGTGGTCAGTGAAAAATACAGGTGTAAATGGGGTCCAAAATGTTGTCATCGGATTGCATCACTGAAACCACATGGAGGTAGTCAGAAACGCTCGTGACCCCATCTCAAGTAGTGCAACAAACATGAAGAAAGATATCAGATAAACTGACCTTTTTATATTACATAAGGTAAAATGCAGCTTCATGGTCAAAACTATTTTTGCCTTGCAAATGTTCTCAACTCACCCACCATTGGCTGCTGTGGGAAAAGTTTATTATGGACCCTGCCTTCGAGATCACTTTGAACCTGCTTCTTGAGATCTGCTTCCTGCAAGCCACCCATTCCCCAATAACATCAGACATAATTAATTATTCATCCTAAAAGTCCAGCCACAAAGTGCTGCGCTCTTGCTCTTCAGCCATCCATTGGGACTTTGAGCTGTGCTTTTGTGTCTCTCTGTCTATAAAAATAAAGATCTAGTTCTTTGAAATTTTTAAAGCTGATGTGTGTTATTTTGTTATATTCAGGACACATTTTCATTAATGTTTTATTGTACTTAAAGCGACATCCTCCATCCTCCTGACATGTATTAGTTGTAATCTAGGACTGTGCAAACTGACTTTCAGATCAGGTGTTCACTTTTGATTGCAGGAAACTAAACATCATTTGAAAGGCTAGCATTGTATGCCTCAAGTTTGAAAATACACTACAACATTCAAACCACTGACAGATGAAGTGAATAACACTGATTATATCATTACAATTTCACCTGTCAAGAGGTGGGATGTATTAGGCAGCAAGTGGCCGGCAATTTCATGTGTTGGAAGCAGGAAAAGCGATGAAGCGAAAAGATCTTAGGCCCTGTATACACCTGGTATTATGATGCATTTTTTTTGTCGATCCAATCACAAGGGGACAACACTGAACAGAGGTGTAAATGGGGTCTGAAATGTTTTGAGCTTGTCCACTTTCGACCAGTTCCAGAGGTAGTTGAAAAAGCATTCGACCTGATTGCATTGGTCGAATGCGTTCGAAACTCCTCCTCTCTGCTTACCAGTGGTGGAAAACCTACTGAAAAATTATACTCAAGCAAAAGTATCATATTCCAAAAAGGCCGGCTGAAGCAGTATGTTTCATTTGAAGGTGAAAAAATATAAAAAGCACACCAGTCCTGATTGTAACACAAATCCATTGCGTTCGGTGTAGTTTTGCAGGTATTATAACACAAACCAAAGCTGCTGCTCTCCGTATCATTTTCCATTGTCTCCTTTCATAAGTATATTGTGCGAACTTATTGTACAATATTAGATCAAAAGATCAGAAAAAGCCCATGTACACCTCCCATAGACCCTCCCCTTAAAGGAATCGGGTGGATAAAAGAGACAGATTAAAACACCAGGTGTGAATGGGAATGTGTCTCCCTCGTCGTCTTGTGATCTACCAAAACGTATCTTAATACCAGGTGTAAACAGGGCCTTAGTGACTTTGACTAGGGCCAAATAGTGATGCCTAGATGACTTGGTCAAACGACAAATCTTCCCGGGTATTCATGGTGTGCCCACCTAACGTAGTGCAAGGAAAGATTACTGGTGAACCAGCATCAGGGTCATGGGCGCTCAAGCCTCATTGAAGGCTAGCCCGTCTGGTCTGATCACACTGCAGAGCAACTGTAGCTCAAATTGTTGAAAATTTCACAATGCATTGCGGTTTGCTGCGTATGGGGCTTTATATCTCAGACCACTCACAGCGCCCATGATGACCCCTGTTCTCCACCGAACACACCTACAATGGGCATAAGTAATGGAAGAAGGTTGCCTGGTCTGATGAATCATGGTTTCTTATAGATCAAGTGGATGCCCGGGTACATGTGCATCATTTACCTGGTAAAGAGATGTAAGGATGTACTATGGGAAGAAAGCAGGCCAGTGGAACCAGGGTTATGCTCTGGACAATGTTCTGCTAGGAAACCTTGGCTCCTGGCATTCATGTGGAGGTTATTTTGACTCGTACCAGCTACCTAAAGATTGTTGCAGACCACCAGTACACCCCTTCATGGCAGTGGCCTCTTTCAGCAGGATAATGCACCTGCCACACTGCAGAAATTGTTCAGGAATGGTTTGAGGAACATGACAAAGAGTTTAAGGTGCACTGTAAAAAAGTTTAAGCCAGCAGAACAAAACAAATCTTAGTACTAATTTCCCCTAGCTTTTTTTTGTTCACTCAACTTTTGTAAAAATCAGTTATACTGACTGAAAAGAAGTTGTCAGTCATACAAAAAATGTTTAGTTGAGTTAACTCAAGATTATTTGTTTTCTAGAGATGTGCAACGATTCTATAACAAACCGTTTTAAGTTGTGCCAACTCAACATTTTTTGTCTGTGGAACTCAAATACTTGAAGTTGACTGAAATAATATGTTACAACTGAAAACAGCAATAACAGTGTCCAAGTCAAAAACTGAAAACACTGACACAATATTAACAAAACATTTATTCAAAAGAGCAAATTTTTAAGACAATGTTTTCAAACATTTGCCTGTTTAAGGCAAAGACATTGAGTCTAAACTGTCAAAAAATGAATGACCTAATGGTTAGAGAGTCGGACTTGTAACCCAAAGGTCGGAGGTTCGAGTCTCAGTACTGGCAGGGTGGGGGAGTGAATAACCAGCGCTCTCTTCCAATACCCTTGAGCAAGGCACTTTTCATTTTATGGATGTAAACATATCATATCAGTCTATGAAAATATCTTTTTTGTTTTCTAAAGAAGAAAGGCAGTCATATGAGTTTGAGATAGAACAGAGTAAATGATGATACATTTTCATTTTTGGGTAAACTCTCCCTTTAAATATTGCTCACATGAAACCAAATTTCATATATTGCACTAACCTGCCAAAACCTGCATCAATACATAGATCAAAAGGCTATCATCATAATATAAAAATCCTGTAATTCCATGCTTTTTAAATTCACAAATATTTAAGCCAAAGTGATTCAACACTGCAACAGTGAAATTAAACACTGCAGTTAAAACAGTTTTACAGAACTCTGCCACTAAATACGAAACATGACTAAACAGTAGCATGTACATGAGGAACACAAACTTTCAAAATATGAAGGATGGTCTATAAAATAGAAGTGCACTTATCTGCAAAACACTCAAATGTGTATTTTAGTCCTTTTGGAAAGTCAATAGTTTCACTCCTCTTTATCAGTGTCCTAAGAAAGAATTATGTAAATTTGTTGAAAACTGGTTGAGCAAAAAATCAAAGCACAAATACACTCTTTCTAACAAAACATGGTGCATTATGTGCTAACCTGATGTAAACACTTGATGAAAACAACCCACATGAAAACCATGTCAGCACCTTTATTAAATATAGCCACACATTTCATAAACAAATGGTGATTAATTAAAATATGAGAAGAACAAAATTTGAAAACCTACCAAATCAATTTTGGAGATTTGGTTCCCTGAGGTAAAACGGGGTCCCCATAGAGCCATGTTGTGTCTGTGTTGGGGTGTCTGTTGTCTGTAGGAGGGGAAAAAATTATAATTTACTTCTGTATGATTCCTTACAGATCATAATTGAAAGTCAAAAATACTGAAAATGTATTAGGGATGGACAAAGGGTCAAAAATGGAGGAGTGCTTGGGGCAACAAATCCACAAAAGCTGACTGTAAAAATCTTGAAAAATTGTAATGCTGGGACAAAAAAGTAAGATATTCATGAGGGAAAAAAAACATAGGGACTCAAGTAGACAAAATAACGGTCAATGGAAGTGTATAACCGCTACTTTCAAAGGGATTCATAAGCATAGGAATTATACTGGCTCGTTAAAATGGTTCAGGATCATTCTCATTTCACTTTTTTTTTTTGTCTACTGAATACAAACTCAACTTGTTCAACAACAAAGTTTTGTTTGTGCACTGTAAGAATAAAACACAAAACACAGAAAATGTCTTGGCAGAAAATTACCAGTACATTTTGCATTACATTTACGGACATTAGAAACTGCTCTAGAAACTCTTGGCTGCACGGAGAGTCAACAAATCTGAATACTGAACACAGCAAATGCTTTAAGTGATGTCTGTCTAATTATTTGTAGGAGAGTTTAGGACAGGCCCACTGGTGAATACTTTCGAGCAGATGCTCACTTCTAACGAAACTTCACGATTAAAAAAAGTCTTCCTGCAGATTTAATTGTATTATTATTGTACTATTATATTAATTGTATTATTATTGTATAATAATATATTATACATTAGGCACGTTTTATTATTATTATTAATAATAATAATAATTCTGTACACTTTTTAAGAATTACACAGTAAATAATAACAATAAGGATTATTATTATTATTTACTGTGTAATTCTAATAAAGTGTACAGAATTGTTATTATTGTTGTTGTTGTTACTGTACAATATTATGATCTTACAATTATACATTAAGGAGTATTTTAGTTCTTTTAAAAATCACAATTTTTCTTCATTGTCCTGAAGTAAACAAATGTTTACATATTTTTCAAAAAATAGCATTTGTTTTTTATTATATGGGTGGGTTAGTTCCCTAATGAGACTGACATAACTCAATTTTATAAGTTGGCAGAAGTTTCTTTGGATGAACTTGCAAAGCGCTGTTCACAAAACTCATCTTTTTAAGTTTATGGAAAAAAATCTTGGTTTAAGCTGAATAAGTGTATTAAACTTAGTTGTACTGACTTTTTCATGGATTTTTGCTGACCCAACACAACAAAACCAGTCATTTAAATGTTTTTCAAGTTGGGTTTTTTACAGTGTGTTGCTTTGGGCTCCATATTCCCCAGATCTCAATCCGATTGGGCGTCTATGGGATGTGCTGAATCATCAAATCCGACCCATAGAAGCCTCACCTCACAGCTTGCAAGACTTCCAAGTATTTGCTGTTAATATCTCGGTGCCAGAGACCACAGGACACGTTCAGAGGTCTTGTGGAGTCCTTGCCTCGACGCATTAGAGCTGTTTTGAGGGACCTACATGATATTAGGCAGGGGCAGGTGGTTTTAATGCTGTGGCTGATCAGTGTAGACTACCCAGCAAACTTTGGAAGTCAGTAGAAAACCACAGTCTGGCTTAAATGTTTCCTCCCAGTTAACATACTTGTACCTGCCAATACCAACAAGCAAGCCAACCTCAGTCAGAGATGGATTTAGTCCTTGGATGGCTCACCTGAAGACATTTAGTCTACTTCATCCACACTGTTGTAAACTTGTTTCAACATGAACCAAATGTATTGTGCTCTCAGTTGATCATCGATTGCGTAGAAGATTTCAAATGCATTGCATCATAATCAGAAGAGACAAGGATGATAACTGAGTTTCTTTTCTTTAAACCCTGCAAAAAAATCAGTGATGTGCAGATCACAGATGCTCCACAAATAACCTGAGACAGTTTGACAGTATGTTCATGGAAGAACGTAGTGAAACTGCTCAAATCCAGGCATACAAATATGATTGACACATGCTCTAGAAACTCTTGGCTGCACGGAGAGTCAACAAATCTGAATACTGAACACAGCAAATGCTTTAAGTGATGTCTGTCTAATTATTTGTAGGAGAGTTTAGGACAGGCCCACTGGTGAATACTTTCGAGCAGATGTAATTAACCTATTAAAATAAATGAGCTGAATCAAATATGGCTGAGTAAACAGCTCTCTCTTTTCACAAGCACACATTAAGCCCAAAAACATTCACCCAAACATGAAAATCAGTGTTGGGGGTAACGCATTACAAGTAACGTGAGTTACGTAATCAGATTTCAAGTAACTAGTAAAGCAATGCAATACTTTTTTAATTTACAAGAAAATATCTGAGTTACTTTTTCCAAAAAAGTAACGGCAGTTACTGTTTTCCCATGTACTGACTGACAGCTCTCCTGTCCTCGTGTTGAGAGAAATCAGGAGTAGGTATGTGCGCTGTGTGAACGTGATGTTACTGTAGTTCTAGACTAAATGTGAACATGCATTTACTCACAAAAACAGATTCAGTATTCCTAGAAATGAATAAAAAAAACTGTGAAATGCAAACTCAGAATATGACGCAAACCTACAATAATTAAATGTTAAATTACACAAATATCATTTAGGCCTATGTATTTAATCCCATTTTACTAACCAGTGTCTTTACTGCTGACCTTTGATGATCCAGTTCAACCATACTATCTAAAATTTTATCACTGAAGTGTGTTGAATTTTTTCCTGCATGTCAGCGCAGATGAAAGGTTTGTTTGAGCTGCGGCCTCTACTCTACAGACGTGAATTTACATTTCTTTCAGCCTGAGGGAAGTGAAGTCAATTCACTTTTGGTGTGAAAGGGCTTGTACATTTACCAAAAATAGAACTTTGTGATATTAAAAACAAACAAGCAAGCCCAACTCAGATGAGAAAATGTAGCATAAAAGTAACAAACGTAGCAAATTACTTTCCATAAAAAGTAACCAAGTAACACAATTAATTACTTTTTTATGGAGGAACGCAATATTGTAATGGATTACATTGAAAAGTAACTTTCCCCAAAACTGATGAAAATTCTGTCATTATTTTCTCACCCTCACATGACTCCATGTGCTGTTATTTTTGTGCATGGAACACAAAAGGAGAGTTTTGGAAGAATCTGTACACATTTCATTTCCATACAATGCAAAATGTCATGCTGTAAGTCAGTTAGTTGCCTGAACCGTGTAGACTAGCCTCTCGGAAACACCTTTTCCCCACCTTTTCCTTCCTTCACATTTGGATTCAAATATGATTTAGAAATATTTAGTAAGAAAATGACTTTATATGTGCCGTAACTGCATAAAATGCTAATATGCATTATCCATATGAACGCTGCTGCATAGAGGAATATTTTCAGGAAATAAATGGATTTTTTTACTTTTTCTCACACAGAATAATTGTGTCTTCAGAAGTCTTGAAGTCTAGTGCATGGTCATAAGGACAGCCTCAGTGATGTTTTTATGGCCATTTCTGGAGCTTGAAATGCACTACCTTTCAAAGCGCTTGGGGTCAAATAGATTTTTTTTTTTTGTGATGCTTTTGAAGGAAGTGCTCACTGAGGCTTCATTTATTTGATCAAAAAATACAGTAAAAACATTAATACTGTGAAATATTCTTACCATTTTAAATAACTGTTTTCCATTTTGATATATTTTAAAATGTCATTTATTCCTGTAATGGAAAAGTTAAATTTTCAGTCTTCAGAGTCATGTGATCCTTCAGAAATAATTCTAATATGCTGATTTGATGCTCAAAAACATTTATTATTAATAATAATAATAATAGTAATTTTGAAAACCGTTGTGCCGTCTAATATTTTGTGCAAACTGTGATATATTTTGTTAAGGGATTTTTGATTAATAGAAAGATCAAAAGAATGTAACTAAATATAACCTAAAATATATAATATGTAATGATATATAATATGAATCTTTAAGAATCTTTTAGCATTATTTATGTCTTTACTCTCACTTTTAATCAATTTAATGTGCCCTTGCTGAAAAAAAAGTATTGATTTCTATCAGAAGTTTCGACGATAATTAATGACATAATTTACATTTATGTGAATTATTCCTCTAAGCATGTGAACCTTCTCATCTTCTTCATATCTAAAGTCTGGTCACATTAGTTAGTTAGTAGGCCATGACTCTTTGTTTTTGAGCTCCTTTTGCTGTTTATTTTATCAGGACTAATCATTATGCAAATGTGTTTTTTTCCTCTCCTTTCATTTGCTTAAATTTGCAATCAGCAAGAGCTATTTCAATCAACTACACAATTAACCTAAATAATATTTTAATACGTCGATGTAAAAATTTTACACATCTTCTGCTTCAATTGCAGCAAGAAAACAACATCCGGAAAACATGTATCCAGGTGTACTTCAGCATTTTGATTTGATACCATCTTTAAATTCAATAGAAGTATAATATCTGCATAGACTCAGAGTGAGCCTCATCTTATCATGCGATGTCAAAGCACACTGTAAACTATTTTTACGGCACACGTTCTGAAAATAGAGTGAACCATCTACTCCTGTAACTCGTTTGATTCAGCAGTGAACAGAATGATGGATCATGGTTGTGTGAAGTCCTTCATCATGTGCGCTTTAGGGCCGTGTCCCAGTGAACCGCAGGGGTTGTAAATTGGCCGACTGCTCATGTTTATGATGCACACAGCCTGTTAAGATTGATTCTGCTTGTCTGAAACAGCTGTAGCATTGCTCTGGTTGTGGAAGTGAGGCTGATTGGATGTGCTTGCTTATTTATAAGGGATCATGGGGAAACTGGAGTTTTACATTTTTCTGAAGGAGATGTTAGTGGTGCTTGCAAATCTCTCTGCCACTTTGTGTGGTTTTTAGTGTGATGTGAGGTGGTTGCTAGGGAGTCTGGGTAGTTGTTAGGTGTTTTTTTGCTGGTCCAATCGAAATCCAAGCCCATCCAGTGATATTCTGGTCTATTAAAGAGAGCGTTCACCCCAAAATCTAAACTGTATCTGTATTTACTCGCCCTTATGTTATACCAAACCTGTATTTCTGCGGAACACAAAAAAATGTCTCCCATAACATTCCTCAGAAGAAATAAATACTGTACATGCAAGTTTGGAACAACATAGTGGTAAGATGATTGATAAGATGACTGGATTTTCATTTTTGAATGAACTAAGCTCTGGTTCCTCATTCAGTGTAATTCAAGGGGATTTGTTTTATTTTTTTACATTTATTTTAATCAGTGTTTTTTTTTTATATCCACACTGCAAATCACAAGTCTGACTGCTGAGAAGAGTAATAGCATGCCTTCATATCAAGCACCACAATTTTGCGGCATCATTTGAGTGTATGAAACACATTTCAGGACAAGTTACGTGATTAAGTTGTAATACTTAGGGTTTTGAACATGATTAAATGAGAACTGCTCATTTTAAGATCTGTGGTGGAAGAAAAGTTTATCAGTGAATTATTTCTTTGGACAATTTAAAATTTTTTTAGGTGAACTAATCCTATAAAGCAGCATAGCATCCATTGTTATTTAGTTTTAAGGGCTCAGCTGATGACACAAGAAAGATCTGCACAATTTAATAAGGAAAAAAAAAGATGGCAATTTTTCTGATTAAAAATTGTGACATTTTTTAAAATGGTAATTATTTTTCACAAGGGTAGTCTTTGGCAATGAATTGTCATTTTTAATGACTAAATATGTTAATTTTGGCTATATCATACCGACATCATAATACACAATGCAATGGCTTCTCTACAATTATTAGGAAATGAAAATAAATATATCGGCTAAAATTAGAGCATGGTGGAAATTGTACAGCTCAGTCCATCAGAGTGACGGATATGAATGATTTGTAGGGCAGCCTCTCCTTCAGTCATATGAAAGTCTGTTTAATAAGGTCTAGGGAGAGATCTTGATGTTGTTTGTAGTCTTTTCTGGATTTTCATCTTGGTGGCTTTTGCTCAGAGCACTTTGTTGTAAAGCACCGTTAACTGTACTGTGCTCAGTCCTGAGGGGTTATGAGAAAAACGCTTTCATGTTGTTGGAAATAGGCTTTATTACCCACAGGTACGCTTTAGTTTGGCATTCTGTGCGTTCACAGGACAACAGTTCAACATATTTGGAACAAATAACGTTTCTTGTTCTTTGCATCAAGCTAAAGCTGTTGGTTAAAAACAAAAGATAAAATAGCAAAACTAATACAAAAATGGTTAGTTTTGATTTTTTAAATCTGATCTGGTTGAGCCACATTTGAACCCATTGTATTGTGCCAGTAGACACAGATTTGTAAATAAGTTGAATACTTTACACGCATGGCAATTCATAGCTATTTTACATTTTGCAAATTCTTGGCTAATTCTAATTATTTTGTACAATGTAATTTGTACATGTTCATATGATCTGCTTATGCCCCACTGATGGTTAGGTTTAGCGGCGGACCTTCATTCTTACCTTTAATAAACATTTTACATTTCCATTCAAATTCATACACATCATATCTGAATTCATACGAAATCACCACCTCATAAAATAAAGTTTTTCATGAGATTGGGTTGAAATACACCAAGTTGCAAGGTTTCTTGTCAACGTTAAACAGCTAAATGCTGGAATACACTACACAATTTTTAAAATCTGAACAGATTTTAAAACGCTTGAATCATACACTTGCCAACTTTGTAAACAGTCGCAGAGGAAAAACTGGCCATCATACACGAAAAGATTTTCTATGAAATCTATCAACTAAAATCTGCAGACTGGCTCTGACTTTTAACACCTAGCGTCAACTTCTCCAGACTTAAATTGGGGGGGAAAAATGTGGGCAAGTGTCATATAGTGTATTACAGCCTTAAACTTAATTCTGTCATGACAACTCTCTGAGGGATTGGCATGGTAATGTACATGGCAATGTTAATGTATTTGGTCTTGGCGGAATAGATCTGCTACGCTGCTACCGAGACTTGCTACTGCCAATGCATCCACAACATGCTGCTGTGAGCATGTAAGAAATATTACTGCTGCGAATAACATACATGAAATAACCCCCATATAGCATTCATGAATCACCTCGTAGCAGATCTATACAGGTGGAGCTGGGGAAGGGTTTCTGAAGCAAGCTGCAACTGCTATGGCAAGCATTAGTCATATATTTGAATGTTGAGCAGCGAACTCATTGGCTACCGATACAGGAGAGAACCAATCAGCTGTGCCATGTGACAATGATGTCATTAGGTCAGATTGAGTTAGACCTGCGCCATCTAGAGTTTTATGCCAGAACTCTGTATTTCTGTGATTGGTTTACATTATTGTAACACTGATTTTAGTCCAGATTTGCATTTAAGCCAAATGGAAATCAAGCGCAAGGCAAAAAGCTCAAGAAATAGAGATGACACTCTAATCGGTGCTCGACAATGGTGGAAAAACCTACATAATGAAAACTATAGCTAGCTATCAACATTTGTAATACTGTCAAGCCAGACAACGTTGAATCTCAACTAAAAAAAAAAAACTAGTGACATTTGCCTCAAATTCATGTTCAGCACTGTTGCCAACTACTTTCAGTGGAATATAGTTAAAGTCATACTTATAAAGTCACTAAATGTCACTAGAAGTATCTTTAAGTACTGTGGTATAAAAGTACTGTACCATAGAATTGCTGTCTAATAGCGTCACCTCAGTACTTTTTTTTGTAAGGGTGTCTGTGCCAGTGAAGTGTTAATATTATGTTCCACCTATAGTTTGAGGCTGCTTTTCTGAATTCAGCTACTGGAAAGAAAAGTGCTGTGTCAGTGGATCGTGACTGTAATCGGGTTAGACGTGCTTCCCCTTCGGCTCCATATGATGCCCTTTATATTATGGTTTAAGTCAAGCATGAGGAATCATGGTACGTGGGCTCATGAAATACTAATGAGGCGCTGACTCAGTACATAGCTGCGGGGTTCAAGTTGTGTTGTTTCAGAGTGTGAGACGTGTATAAAGACCCTATTCAACCTGCTTCTGTCCTGATAATGACTTCTGATTGTGCTGGTGTGGACTGTAATTTGATTTAAGGGTCGGCACTGTCGGCTAGTGGTTTAAAGTTAAACTCTGTGGAAATCTGTGACATGCTGTTGTAACCAGAGACAACTATTTCATCTTCTCCCTTAGTTTATAAAAGCAAAAAGATGGGTTTATAGTTATGCACTTACAGTGGAGGACTGTGGGACAGCATTTGAGCAGTTGAAATACACTGTTTTACACTGTTTTGAAGTAAAGATTTGTGTACAAATCTAGTTTGTGTTGAGTTAAGTTCCATCTTTCAGATTTTTTATCTTTTTCAGACCTGTAGATCTTTGTTCTGAAACGGGGACTTTGTTACATTGTTATAATGCATAGTTCTCTTGTTGGTTCAGCTCACTAATTCAAAGCGCACCAAAATGTGTGTATGCAAGTCATAGTAAAACTGTCCTATCTTAGGCGAGAGTGCACCTATGCACCTCATAGTGTCATTCATATTTCTATCAGTTAGCGCGTGAATCAAGACTTTGTCAGGAGAACGGTAATTACACGACAGTTTAGGGTTTCAACTGTGATAATAATGTGCTCATCCACAGAATCAGACGCTGTTGCTTTTTACTAATGTATTTCCCATTATGAATCAGTATACAGCTTCGTTTGTTTGGTTCGTTGAGTTGCATTGCTTTCTGACCACAACCAAATGGAGTCAGTGTTTCCCCTTGGTTTACAGTTTTTTTGGGGAGGGGGGGGGGGGGGCAATGA
>NW_015506520.1:239263-243046 GCF_001515645.1 Sinocyclocheilus grahami
TGATACGATACGATATATGAAATCGATTCTCATACCCAGCGATATGATATTTGCCGATACCTCAAAAAATTCTACGATACGATTTTGATACGATTCGATTCAGGAGTATATCGATCGATTTATCAATTTTATATTATGTACCTATTTTAAACAACTATATACAACTCACAAATGCAACCAAAATATATAACATGAACATTTATCTGAAATTTCCACATCAATTGGGACATTCGAAACAAAACAGGCCTACAGTTTTATTTATTGTTATTGTTTTTTTTTATAATAAAGAAAAATAAATAATTGGGGAAAAAAATCAATGTCATAAGATCAGTAATCTTATGACATGACAACAGTCAAGAAAGTATTTCAGGCATCTGTGCTAAAATGTGCAATGTGTAAAATTGTGTAAATCCTCATTAGGAAAAAACAAAAAGGAGGTACTCCAGTTGTACAAAAAAATACATTAATGTAGAAAAATAAATATTAAAAAAAACACAAAAATAAAGCTGTTAACATATTTTTAAGATTTTATATTTTTTGGCTGCTACTATAGGCTCAGTGATAAGAATCTTTTCTACAGATAAACAAATTACAAGCAATAGCAGAAAATAAATACAATAGAAAAAATAAACAAATAAACAGTGCTTTTCTGGTTTTTCAGGTAGGTCTAAAATAAATTAAGGTACATAAATTTAATAATTATATGTAAAATAAACCTGCATAGTCTTCACTATATAAATTAAATGTAGATTAATCCTTATTAAAGTTACAAAAGTTGTTCAGTCAAGAGCAGTGAGAGATTCTGTTTTCTTTGTCAGAGGTTTATTGTAAGTCTGCTTTCACTTAAAGACCGAAAGCACGGATCCAATATACTGATACACACGCTGATTTTCTTTCTCAACTGTTTATGTTAAGACATAGGCCTAACTGACTGTATTTGCTTGGATATTTGCCAAGAGGCGCATGTTGATGTAATCTTGTCTGTATTTGTTCATCCAAGCACAAAAAAGCTGAAGAGAGCTTAATTCAATATTCGTGCGCTGTCTGTGTGTGCGCAGAAAACTTCTCACACGGCGCTCGACAGATCCGTCAACTGTCCCGAGCGTCTTTTATGCTCACCTTGTGCCTTCAGGCAGTCTTATTATCAAGTCCTGACATGTGAGTTTGAACGAGAATGCACGCGTTGGTAGTAATGCATAGACTGACATTGCGTGAAAATGTGGACGGTGGCAAAATAAGGTGCCATGTGTGTACATCGGGGCGGAACTCTGCCATGCGCGATACAGAGAGCAGAGGAGAATTGTAAACGCGCGACCATGTAGAGACAGAAATGACATGCCGTCATGTAAGTAAGATAAATAACATAAGGCTATTTAGTTTTTTTTATAAAAAGTTATAGACCTGTTATATAGGAACAGGTCTATAACCGCCCCCCTAATATAATGGCAGGGGAAACACTGGGAGTAGTGAACTCCAGAGTTCATTTTCGGGCCAGTCGATCTTGGATTGATTGTTTTGGTGCAGAATGGAACCAATGTGTTCATATATGCCTAAATGAACCAAACTATTGGAGAAAATCAAGGTGTGAAAACACTCATATACATGATCATGTAAACCTGATAGCTTTAGTTCTATCATGACAACTCTCGGGAGATTGTAGCGTGGTGATGGATATGACAATGTTAATGTATTTGGTCTTGCCGGAACAGATCTTCTACGCTGCTGCTGAATTGCTGCTGCTGTTGGTTATTGCTGTAGTTGTAGATTATTGCTGCTGCTGCAAGCAAGTACAGGAACTTGCTACTGCCAATACATAAGCCGATATGGTGCTGTGAGTATTTAAGACATACTGCTGCTGCGCAAATAACATATAAAATAGCCCGTAGCAGATCTATACAGGTGGAGCTGGGGAAGGTGGAGGGTTTCAGAGGAACTCTGAAAGCGCACTGCAATGCTCAAGCGAATGCTAATCAGCCATTTAAATGTAAAGCAGCAAGCTCATTGACTGTGTATGCAACATGAACCAATCAGCTTGTGACAAGTCGTTTAATGCTAAGAATATCATCAGTTTACATTAAGGACCCATCAGCCTGCGCTATCTAGAGTTTCATGACACAACTTGGTATTTTACACTGGCAGCCAACAGTGGAATAATTAAATGTTTTTAAATAAAGTTTCTTATTCTCAGCAAGGCTGCAATTATTTGATCAAAATTACAGTAAAATAGTAATATTGTGAAGTATTACAATTTCAAATAACTGTTTTCTATTTGAGTATACAGTATTTTAAAGTGTAATTTATTGCTGTGATCAAAGCTGAATTTTCAGCATCATTACTCCAGTCTTTAGTGTAACATGATCTTTCAGAAATCATTCTAATATGCTGATTTGCTGCACAAGAAACATTCCTGATTATTATTGTCAATGCTGAAAACAGTTTTTATGAAAACATATCATTCATTTTTTTTTCAGGATTCTCTGATGAATAAAAAGTTCTGAAGAACAGTATTTAGCCGTCCTTGCTAAATAATAGTATTCATTTCTTCTTCATAAAGGGGTCATATGATGCGATTTTACATTTTTCCTTTTTCTTTGGAGTGTTACAAGCTCTTGGTGCATAAAGAAGATCTGTAAAGTTGCAAAGACTAAAGTCTCAAATCCAAAGAGACATTCTTTATAAAAGTGACCTAAAACGGCTCGTTCTAACACGCCCCCACATGTCTACGTCACGATGTGGGAAGATTTGCATAACGCCGCCCAAATGTTCACGCAAAGAAAGAAGGCGTAATTTTTATTCTCGCTGTAGTATTGTTGCTGCCGCCGCCATGTCGTGAAGGCACTGTGTGATTTGTTGTGAAAGCGAAACTACTGTAATAACGACTTATATTTGGACTATTGTAGCCTGGTCGGGTCGTCACTGCTGCGGAGTAACACATACCTACATGAAACGCCAGAGACATAAACTTAGAGAAGTAGCTCCGGTTGGAATGTTCGCGGGATGTGTGCAGTTCTGTTTATTAACCGCTAGAGCGCCAAAAGTTACATAGTGCTGCTTTAAGTTGTATTTACAACACTGTTCCAGAACAGTTCAATCTAAATATTCAGATGTGTGCAGCGCATTTTGCGGAGGATGAGGACTGTTTCCTGTGAGAGTAGCCTACACTGCCGGTGTCTGTTTCTATAAAGTGGGGCAGTTCCAACTTTGCAAGGACAGTGTGGCGCTTCTGACTCACAGTAACAGTAAGTATGTTTTTTATATTTAAATGATTTGCCACTGATGATTCAAACGTGAGTTTTGAGCAGTGTAGAGTAGCGCTTGTTGTTTGTTGTTTCTCCGATCACAAATGCAGACATGGTTTTATGTTTACGCGGCGCGATGCAACGCATAAAAAGACAGTATAAGTCATTATAATCCATAATTATGTCCCCACTGGATGCAACAAATGCCTCGTTTGTAATGGGTTTTATTGTTTTTGTCTCATCGTGCCGGGACACAGGGCATCACAGTATGTTAAGGGGCATAACATTTCCGTCACACGCTGGGGGTATTCAGCCAATCACAACGCACTGGATAGCTGGCCAATCAGAGCACACCTCGCTTTTCAGAACGATGAGCTTTGTAAAAATCGACGCGTTTCAGAAAGGCGGGGCATAGAGGAGAAACAATAATGTACATTATGTGGAAAATAATGTGTGTTTTTAAACTTAAACCACATAAACACATTACATTACACCAAATACACAACATAACGTTCTTTTTAGCAATGTCATATGACCCCTTTAA
>NW_015506520.1:243236-244719 GCF_001515645.1 Sinocyclocheilus grahami
CAGCACACCTCGCTTTTCAGAACGATGAGCTTTGTAAAAATCGACGCGTTTCAGAAAGGCGGGGCATAGAGGAGAAACAATAATGTACATTATGTGGAAAATAATGTGTGTTTTTAAACTTAAACCACATAAACACATTACATTACACCAAATACACAACATAACGTTCTTTTTAGCAATGTCATATGACCCCTTTAATAAAAAATAAATAAATAAATAAAATCTTGACCTGACCCCAAAAGGTAGTGTATGTTACATAACACATCACTTTAAGCAGCCTTCAGCTGTACTCTCAGAGACGCTGTCTTGCATGTTTCATGAAAGGCCCTTTATGTAACTCTGCTGGAAATGAACGCTTGAGGAATGTTTTAGAGGATTCAAATATAACTTACGAGTGGGCCTAATGCAAACAGAAAAACAGATGCTTACATGAGGTTTGGTGAGTGGAGATGAGACAAATTTTGGAGATTGTGTGTGTGTTTGTGTTGGTGAAACGAAGATGTCTACAGACACTTTTGTTAAGTTTGTGTCTCTGTTATCTGTCCAGTTGGTGATCATGGCGGGGACGGTGCTGCTGGCGTACTACTTTGAATGCACAGACACGTTTGGGATCCATGTCCAGGGTTTCTTCTGTAATGACGCAGACCTGATGAAGCCGTACCCCGGGGTGGAGGAGAGCAGCTTCGTCCCTCCTCTCATCCTCTACTGCGTGGTGGCTGCTGCGCCCACAGCCATCGTGAGTAGTGATAGCTCCAGATCGCCAACTGTTCATCCAACAACTGACTGGTTCAGTAGTGAGGTTGACTTTCTGGTGATGTAAACAACATTCATTTTAAAGGTTCAGTATCCTTCTTCTTAAGAAATACTATACTATAAACTAACACACACAAAAAAAACTCTTCTTCCAATAATAATAACAATTATACTCTAAACACAGTATTATACTCTGTTAAAATTCAAACACATAGTATTAATATATAATATAATATAATATATAATATAATATAATATATAATATAATATAATATAATGTTTTTGTTTTCTTATGATTGCTGGACATGAACACCAGAGGGCACTCCAATACCAACACACAACAAACACCACATTCATGCTTTTTTCAAGTAAAATAATTCAGCTCAATTATTTTTATTCGATGTTATTATTAGTTTATTATTATTATATTAATATTATTATTATTTGACCTCTATATTTCAATTATGCACAGGTGTAAAACATGAATGGGAAATAAACCTTAGTCTCCAGAATGGAGTTTCAGTGTGACTCATTTCCTTTTAATAACCACACGGATCATAAAACCAAAGACCAAATGAGAGCGAGTATTTCTGCTGAAAATGATGGTCTCAGTTTTACTGCCTTTGCTTGGGCCTTGATCAAAAGTGCAATGAAGCAGATAGGAGTTACAGAGGTCATTTTTCAAATTAGATACACCATGAGGATATATATATATATATATATATATATA
>NW_015506520.1:244779-259554 GCF_001515645.1 Sinocyclocheilus grahami
TGTCTGTAGATATTTGTTGGGGAGATCTCCATGTATATCATGAAGTCCACTAGAGAAGCCCTCATAGCCCAGGAGAAAACCATTGTGACGGGCGAGTGCTGCTATCTAAACCCTCTCATCCGCAGAATCATTAGGTTTATTGGTGAGTCTTTACTCTTCATTAGTGCTAAACATTTCAGCTCAGTGTCTTTTGGTTCCAGTATGGATTTTTCAGTGGCTAAACCTGATATCCTGGGAGCATGGTGAGATAATGCATACTTAGTTTTTTTATTTTAAATCTAATACTTTGACATTCGTTTTGGGCTGTCTGCTGTGTGAATATAGTAGGGCTGGGAAATGTAAATTGTTAATTTCTGCGAGTAATATTGGATAATTATATATATTAAATGTCTACAAATAATTAGCATAATTAATTCATGCAGCTTTTCGCTTCCTGGGGCTACAATTCTGTTTTTCCTCACTTTCTGTGGATAGCGTTACATGATAGTGCAATTTGCAGGCCATTCGCTATCGGCTCAGTGACGCAAAGGAGTTTTATTACATATGTAGCATTAAAATTAATGTGTAAAATAATCTTTGAAGGAGAAAAATGTACATATCTCTCGTTTAAACAGGAGAGCACACAGAGTGATGACAAACATCTAGAGTTATCTCATAAATAAAGGCAAAGCAAAATGAGACATTTATTATTTAATTGATAACCAAGTTAATAATAAACAAAAATATTAGTCTGCAGTTTGATTATTAAATCATAAAAATTATTCAAATATATTGCTGAATGGCTATAATTTAAAATTATGCATTTAACAAAGGTATTGGCAATGATAGCAATGATAGCATTTCTTGGCGAGGGCGCCGACGTTGATGGCTGCCTCCGTGGCGTGCTCCGCAGTTGTTTTTAAGTTTTTGTTAGTTTGTCCTGTCTTTAGTTATATCCCTGCAATCAGTTTCACCAGAGACGAATTGCTGGATATTCGGAAGGACACACCACCCAATATTTCACCGGTTTTCGATTATTCTGATGTTTTGCTGGACATTGTAGTCGGGGGAGCTGCGGCGCTGATCAAGCGCTTCAGGACGCGCAGACGGGGGAAGCGAGGCAGCGCCCTTATGAAGCTCAGGCAGCGCGGATTCAGAACGCCGTTGCCTAGCATCCATCTGGCGAACCTCCGAGCTCTACCCAACAAAACGGACAAACTTCTTCTGCTCTCCCGGACAAATAAGGATTTTTCAAACTCTGCTGCTCTGTGTTTCACGGAAACCTGGCTGAAAGACGCCATTCCGGACAGCGCGTTGAGTCTCCCGGGCTTTCAGCTGTTCAGAGCGTGCTGGCCCACCTGAAGGACATCACTGGACCCTTGCTGGATCCTCTTCAGTTTGCCTACAGAGCAAACAGGTCTGTGGACGATGCATTCAACATGGGACTGCATTATGTTCTGCAACATCTAGACAGACCAGGGACTTATGCAAGGATCCTGTTTGTGGACTTCAGCCCTGCCTTTAACACCATCATCCCAAACCTCACTCATCGGCCTCATTCTGAAGGTTAAAATGCTGGCTGTCTGGTGCAGTCTCAACAACCTGGAGCTCAACACACTCAAAACTGTGGAGATGACCGTGGACTTCAGGAGAAACCCCCCAGAGCTCTGAGCACCAGAACGACCAGACACAGGAACAGTTTCTTCCCTCAGGCCATCCATCTCATGAACACTTGACACTGCATTATGTTCTGCAACATCTAGACAGACCAGGGACTTATGCAAGGATCCTGTTTGTGGACTTCAGCTCTGCCTTTAACACCATCATCCCAAACCTCACTCATCGGCCTCATTCTGAAGGTTAAAATGCTGGTTGTCTGGTGCAGTCTCAACAACCTGGAGCTCAACACACTCAAAACTGTGGAGATGACCGTGGACTTCAGGAGAAACCCCCCAGAGCTCTGAGCACCAGAACGACCAGACACAGGAACAGTTTCTTCCCTCAGGCCATCCATCTCATGAACACTTGACAATAACTGTGGAACACACACTATTTATTCACTCATACACTTATTTATCTAACACACACACTCAGTCTACATTCCAATTTGCACATAATATACCTGTACATACAACTGTCTACTGTTATATACCTGTACATACAATTGTCAATTTGTATATTTTTATTCCTTATTTACTTTTTTTTATTTTTTATTATCTGTGTTTATGTTCTGTCACTGTCATTATATTACACTGTGGAAGCTTCTGTCACGAAAACAAATTCCTCGTATGTGTAAACATACCTGGCAATAAAGCTCATTCTGATTCTGATTCTGATTGGAAACTTTAGTAGTATCATTGGGAAAGTTATATTTTTATTAATATTTTAATTTATTAATTGAATTCTATTTTTTGTTTAAATTTTTGTTAAAGTTTTAGTAATTTTGTTGTACATTTTGTCATTTTTAAGCAGTTTTTTTTATGTCGGTATAGTGTTTATTAATTTTATATCAGTTCTAGTTTTATTTATTTTAGTACATCTAGTTAATTTAAAATGGGAAGTGTTGCCTTGGCAACTAGTTGAAATAAAAAAGTTAAAGTTTTTATATTTTATTTTATTGCGATAACATTTTATTTCAAGAAAATTGTTTTATGTTTTTGTTTTATGGTTTTAGTTAATTACGTATAATAACCCTGATTCCACATTTATTTGGGGGTTATGTGTGTAAATATATTTCTGATTACAATTAATATAATATTATGTACAATTAATCTCAGAAACCTGTGATGTAATTTTTTTCTAGCAATGCACAGTAAGTTTGCGTGTGTGTATGCGTGCGTTT
Source organism: Sinocyclocheilus grahami (assembly GCF_001515645.1). Classification (NCBI taxonomy): domain Eukaryota; kingdom Metazoa; phylum Chordata; class Actinopteri; order Cypriniformes; family Cyprinidae; genus Sinocyclocheilus; species Sinocyclocheilus grahami. The sequence goes on from NW_015506520.1 coordinate 247,601, forward strand.
GTGCGTGTATGTGTGTGTGCGTGTGTGTGTGTGTGTGTGCATGTTTTTGTGATTTATGAGGACACAAATTTGTATAATAACATGGGTATGACATAGGTATTACAACGAGAAGGTGATTTATGAGGACATTTTGAGTGTCCCCATATTTCAAAAGGCTTATAAATCATTCAGAGGTTTTTTGAAAATCTAAAAATGCAGAAAGTTTCCTGTGAGGGGTAGGTTTAGGGGTAGGGTTGGTGTAGGGCAATAGAAAATACGGTCTGTACAGTATAAAAACCATTACGCCTATGGAGAGTCCCTACACTTCACAAAAACAAACCTGTTTGTGTGTGTGTGCACGCGCATGTACCTATTTAACCATATTTTGTGGACAAATTTGTACCTGGAAGTGAGCTAATTTTAGCAATACCTCCTTTTGGGGTACATCCTCATTTCTAAAAATGGTATAAAAATAAAGACTATTATAATTGTTGTTATTTCTGTTAGGGTGTGGGTTAGGGATTGGTTAAAGCAATAAGCCCCAAGAAGCCACGGTTTACAGTGAATTTATAACAGCTAAGGGGGTTTTAGGCACTCCGCTTCGTGTCGTACCTAACAACGCCCCTTAGCTGTTATAAATTCACTGTAAACCGTGGCTTCTTGGGGCTTATTGCTTTAACCAATCCCTAACCCACACCCTAACAGAAATAACAACAATTATAATAGTCTTTATTTTTATACCATTTTTAGAAATGAGGATGTACCCCAAAAGGAGGTATTGCTAAAATTAGCTCACTTCCAGGTACAAATTTGTCCACAAAATATGGTTAAATAGGTACATGCGCGTGCACACACACACAAACAGGTTTGTTTTTGTGAAGTGTAGGGACTCTCCATAGGCGTAATGGTTTTTATACTGTACAGACCGTATTTTCTATTGCCCTACACCAACCCTACCCCTAAACCTACCCCTCACAGGAAACTTTCTGCATTTTTAGATTTTCAAAAAACCTCTGAATGATTTATAAGCCTTTTGAAATATGGGGACACTCAAAATGTCCTCATAAATCACCTTCTCGTTGTAATACCTATGTCATACCCATGTTATTATACAAATTTGTGTCCTCATAAATCACAAAAACATGCACACACACACACACACACGCACACACACATACACGCACAAACGCACGCATACACACACGCAAACTTACTGTGCATTGCTAGAAAAAAATTACATCACAGGTTTCTGAGATTAATTGTACATAATATTATATTAATTGTAATCAGAAATATATTTACACACATAACCCCCAAATAAATGTGGAATCAGGGTTATTATACGTAATTAACTAAAACCATAAAACAAAAACATAAAACAATTTTCTTGAAATAAAATGTTATCGCAATAAAATAAAATATAAAAACTTTAACTTTTTTATTTCAACTAGTTGCCAAGGCAACACTTCCCATTTTAAATTAACTAGATGTACTAAAATAAATAAAACTAGAACTGATATAAAATTAATAAACACTATACCGACATAAAAAAAACTGCTTAAAAATGACAAAATGTACAACAAAATTACTAAAACTTTAACAAAAATTTAAACAAAAAATAGAATTCAATTAATAAATTAAAATATTAATAAAAATATAACTTTCCCAATGATACTACTAAAGTTTCCAATCAGAATCAGAATCAGAATGAGCTTTATTGCCAGGTATGTTTACACATACGAGGAATTTGTTTTCGTGACAGAAGCTTCCACAGTGTAATATAATGACAGTGACAGAACATAAACACAGATAATAAAAAATAAAAAAAAGTAAATAAGGAATAAAAATATACAAATTGACAATTGTATGTACAGGTATATAACAGTAGACAGTTGTATGTACAGGTATATTATGTGCAAATTGGAATGTAGACTGAGTGTGTGTGTTAGATAAATAAGTGTATGAGTGAATAAATAGTGTGTGTTCCACAGTTATTGTCAAGTGTTCATGAGATGGATTGCCTGAGGGAAGAAACTGTTCCTGTGTCTGGTCGTTCTGGTGCTCAGAGCTCTGGGGGGTTTCTCCTGAAGTCCACGGTCATCTCCACAGTTTTGAGTGTGTTGAGCTCCAGGTTGTTGAGACTGCACCAGACAACCAGCATTTTAACCTTCAGAATGAGGCCGATGAGTGAGGTTTGGGATGATGGTGTTAAAGGCAGAGCTGAAGTCCACAAACAGGATCCTTGCATAAGTCCCTGGTCTGTCTAGATGTTGCAGAACATAATGCAGTCCCATGTTCGCGTTGAGTCTCCCGGGCTTTCAGCTGTTCAGAGCAGATCGCGACGCAGAATCAACAGGGAAATCACGTGGTGGCGGGACATGCTTTTACATCAATGAGAGGTGGTGTACAGATGTAACTGTGTTAAAGAAGATGTGCTGTTCAGATCTAGAAGTGCTCTTCATTAACTGTAAGCCGTTCTATTCGCCGCGGGAGTTTTGCTCGTTCATTCTCGTCAGTGTCTACATTCCTCCGCAAGCGCACGTGAGCACCTCTTTACAGAAACTCGCTGATCTGATCACAGACACAGAACAACACCCGGACTCTGTTTTAATCATTCTCGGGGACTTTAATAAAGCCAATCTCTCCCGTGAACTGCCAAAATACAGACAGCACATCACATGTCCCACCAGAGACAGTAATATATTGGATCACTGTTACACCACAATAAAGAATGCATATCACTCTGTCCCACGAGCAGCTTTGGGGCTCTCTGATCACTGCTTGGTTCATCTTATACCGACCTACAGGCAGAAACTGAAATCAGCTAAACCTGTATTAAGGACTGTAAAAAGATGGACTAATGAAGCAGAGCAGGATTTACAAGCTTGTTTTGACCTCACTGATTGGAGCGTCTTTGAAGCTGCTGCCACCGATCTGGACGAGCTCACAGAGACTGTAACATCTTATATCAGTTTCTGTGAAGACATGTGCATTCCTACCAGGACTCACTTAACTTACAACAATGACAAACCATGGTTCACTGCAAAACTCAGACAGCTCCGTCAGGCCAAAGAAGATGCTCACAGGAAGGGGGATAATGTCTTGTATAAACAGGCTAAATACACACTGGAAAAGGAGATCAGAGTGGCAAAGAGGAATTATTCAGAAAAAATAAGGATTAAATTCTCTTCCAGTGACTCGGCATCAGTGTGGAAAAGTCTAAAAGAAATCACCAATTACAAGACACCATCCCCCAGCACTGTGGAGAATCAACACCTGGCAGACGATCTGAACGAGTTCTACTGCAGGTTTGAAAAGACACCCCACACCCGCCCTGAACACCTCTCCACACAACCATTCACACCTCCAGCAACCCCCCTCTCCCCCACACCTGCAATTCAGATCAGCGAAGAAGAGGTGCGCCAGGTCTTCCGGAAGCAGAAAAGGAGAAAAGCACCAGGCCCAGACTGTGTTACACCAGCCTGTCTGAAATCCTGTGCTGACCAGCTGGCCCCCATCTTCACACAGATTTTCAACAGATCACTGGAGCTGTGCGAAGTCCCTTCATGCTTCAAACGCTCCACCATCATCCCCGTCCCAAAGAAACCCAAAATTACTGGACTTAATGACTACAGACCTGTGGCTCTAACGTCTGTGGTCATGAAGTCTTTTGAAAGACTGGTGCTGGCCCACCTGAAGGACATCACTGGACCCTTGCTGGATCCTCTTCAGTTTGCCTACAGAGCAAACAGGTCTGTGGACGATGCAGTAAACATGGGACTGCATTATGTTCTGCAACATCTAGACAGACCAGGGACTTATGTGAGGATCCTGTTCGTGGACTTCAGCTCGGCCTTTAACACCATCATCCCAAACCTCCTCCTGCCCAAACTATCTCAGCTCTCCGTGCCCACCTCCGTCTGTCAGTGGATCAACAGCTTCCTGACAGACAGGCAGCAGCTAGTGAGGCTGGGAAAATACACATCCAGCACCCGTACGATCAGCACTGGAGCTCCTCAGGGTTGTGTTCTCTCTCCACTGCTCTTCTCCCTGTACACCAACGACTGCACCTCTAAAGACCCCTCTGTCAAGCTCCTGAAGTTTGCAGACGACACCACACTCATCGGCCTCATTCAGGACGGTGACGAGTCTGCTTACAGACAGGAGGTCGAGCAGCTGGCTGTCTGGTGCAGTCTCAACAACTTGGAGCTCAACACGCTCAAAACTGTGGAGATGACCGTGGACTTCAGGAGAAACCCCTCTGCACTCCCCCCACTCACCATCATGGACAGCACTGTGACTGCAGTGGAGTCATTCAGGTTCCTGGGCACCACAATCTCTCAGGACCTGAAGTGGGACACTCACATTGACTCCATTGTGAAAAAGGTCCAGCAGAGGTTGTACTTCCTTCGCCAGCTGAGGAAGTTCAACTTGCCACAGGAGCTGCTGAAACAGTTCTACTCCGCCATTATTGAATCTGTCCTCTGCACTTCAATAACTGTCTGGTTCAGCTCAGCTACCAAATCTGACCTCAGAAGACTTCAGAGGGTAGTCCGGACTGCTGAGCGAATCATTGGTACAACCCTCCCTTCTCTCCAAGAACTGTACTCGTCCAGAGTGAGCAAAAGGGCTGGCAGAATCACTCTGGACCCCTCACATCCAGCACACTCCCTCTTTGACCGTGGACTTCAGGAGAAACCCCCCAGAGCTCTGAGCACCAGAACGACCAGACACAGGAACAGTTTCTTCCCTCAGGCAATCCATCTCATGAACACTTGACAATAACTGTGGAACACACACTATTTATTCACTCATACACTTATTTATCTAACACACACACTCAGTCTACATTCCAATTTGCACATAATATACCTGTACATACAACTGTCTACTGTTATATACCTGTACATACAATTGTCAATTTGTATATTTTTATTCCTTATTTACTTTTTTTTATTTTTTATTATCTGTGTTTATGTTCTGTCACTGTCATTATATTACACTGTGGAAGCTTCTGTCACGAAAACAAATTCCTCGTATGTGTAAACATACCTGGCAATAAAGCTCATTCTGATTCTGATTCTGATTGGAAACTTTAGTAGTATCATTGGGAAAGTTATATTTTTATTAATATTTTAATTTATTAATTGAATTCTATTTTTTGTTTAAATTTTTGTTAAAGTTTTAGTAATTTTGTTGTACATTTTGTCATTTTTAAGCAGTTTTTTTTATGTCGGTATAGTGTTTATTAATTTTATATCAGTTCTAGTTTTATTTATTTTAGTACATCTAGTTAATTTAAAATGGGAAGTGTTGCCTTGGCAACTAGTTGAAATAAAAAAGTTAAAGTTTTTATATTTTATTTTATTGCGATAACATTTTATTTCAAGAAAATTGTTTTATGTTTTTGTTTTATGGTTTTAGTTAATTACGTATAATAACCCTGATTCCACATTTATTTGGGGGTTATGTGTGTAAATATATTTCTGATTACAATTAATATAATATTATGTACAATTAATCTCAGAAACCTGTGATGTAATTTTTTTCTAGCAATGCACAGTAAGTTTGCGTGTGTGTATGCGTGCGTTTGTGCGTGTATGTGTGTGTGCGTGTGTGTGTGTGTGTGTGCATGTTTTTGTGATTTATGAGGACACAAATTTGTATAATAACATGGGTATGACATAGGTATTACAACGAGAAGGTGATTTATGAGGACATTTTGAGTGTCCCCATATTTCAAAAGGCTTATAAATCATTCAGAGGTTTTTTGAAAATCTAAAAATGCAGAAAGTTTCCTGTGAGGGGTAGGTTTAGGGGTAGGGTTGGTGTAGGGCAATAGAAAATACGGTCTGTACAGTATAAAAACCATTACGCCTATGGAGAGTCCCTACACTTCACAAAAACAAACCTGTTTGTGTGTGTGTGCACGCGCATGTACCTATTTAACCATATTTTGTGGACAAATTTGTACCTGGAAGTGAGCTAATTTTAGCAATACCTCCTTTTGGGGTACATCCTCATTTCTAAAAATGGTATAAAAATAAAGACTATTATAATTGTTGTTATTTCTGTTAGGGTGTGGGTTAGGGATTGGTTAAAGCAATAAGCCCCAAGAAGCCACGGTTTACAGTGAATTTATAACAGCTAAGGGGGTTTTAGGCACTCCGCTTCGTGTCGTACCTAACAACGCCCCTTAGCTGTTATAAATTCACTGTAAACCACGGCTTCACGGTGCTTAGTGCTTTTATAAAATGGTTATTCCATATACGTAGTAAGGTTTCACAAAATAAAGTGTAATGATATTAATAAAAACAGTATTCTTCCACCAAACAATGTAGTTCCTCAGAAACAGCTGTGGTTCCAACAAAGAGGTTGCAGAGCAACACACAGAAGTAAACAAAGGTGTGTGTTTGTAGAGTAATTTACAACAGCTTCAAACGTGGCTCAACCAATCAGAATCAAGGACCGGAACTATCCGTTTTATAATATAGAATTTATAACTAGCTACAGCAGTGACTAAGTATGTTTGCTTATTCATTGACAAACCTGTGGGTAGATCTTGACTCCTTGTCCAATGCTAATTATTTGTGAATGGAAGAGTAATCAACTTAACACATTACTACTACTACTACTACTACTACAAAAAAAAAAGCACCACTAATACTTGCGTGAGCTCTCAGAAGTAAAAGTGCACCACAGATCCAATTATATTTTGTTAGGATGGTGTGACTTACATGGAGATTTTCAAGTAATAGTTTTAAAGTAAAGCTGCTGAGCTGTGGCTGTTTTATTGATTAGTAACAGACAGAACGCACAACACTACCTCCACACCACATCCATTTTAAATGTATGCTACAGACATAATTGACAGAAACAATCAACAGAACTTTCCAATATAACTTCCACTCGCAGTGTTTCTATTAAGCATTCATATTTACAGGATGTTGGTTTCAGTACACATATCCATGCTGCCCACCCAGACTTGATGTGAAATTAAATGAGAAACATGGGGAGCGTTGCTTTGCTGGATGTGATGCATAATGTAGTGGAGTCTCTGGTAATGGGCTTGAACTGATAGTAAAACTAACAACATTATTAACTGTCTTGATATTTACTTTAAAAGCTGAAGCTCACGATTATGGTAAGGGATGTTAAATTTCCGACGTGTGCTTGTGGTGTTCGGCCAATCACAATGCACTGGGTCAGCTGGCCAATCAGAGCAGACTGCGCTTGTCAATGGAGGAGGCTTTGTTGAAAATGAAGTGTTTGAGAGAGGCGGGGCATAGAGGACCTACAATAATGTACAGTATTTGAAAAATAATGTGTTTTTTGAACATTAAAGCATGTCAACATATTCTGTTACACCAAATACACAAAATAATGATCTTTAAAATAGCATCATATGACCCCTTTAATCCGACCTCATACCTAAACTTAACAACTACCTTACTAACTATTAATAAACTGCAAATTAGGAGTTTGTTCAGGAAAAACTCTTAGTTAATAGTGAATATGTGTTCCCTATTCTAAAGTGTTACCCAGACAGATTTGTGGCCATTGCATAAAGTCAGTTTTTTTTCAGTGTCTTTCGCCATGAGCGCTGTGTGAAATTAAACAAAGATTCCCCAGAACTCACTGTACAATAATTTTTTGCTTTATTGAGATGCTTTTATAATTTGTATTAATATTTGAATTAGTTGTATTTTTATTTTCAGTTTTCGTTTTAATTTTAACTATAGTTTGAATAATTTTGTAGTTTTTTTGTTATTTTTATTAGTTTTTTTTATGTTTATTATAGTTTTTATAAATTAAGTAATTATTAGTAGTTTATTTTTAATTAATTATTATTATTATTATTGTTATTTTAATGGTTTTCATTTTAGCCTTAATTTTAGTTAACTGTAATAAGCTTGGTACCAAGACTAAACAATGATGTGGAGGAGTGATCCGATTTAGGATAGTACTCAATAATTAATAATACATTTATTTTGTAAATTTGTAATAATGAGGTTTGTATTTACCTTCAGTAGTATCACCAACATTAGTTTCAATGTTTATTTGGCTGGAATTTGCTTTGCGTTTTGTAAACCCAACTGCACTTTTAAGTCGTCCCTGCAGTAGTTCCTTAATTTGGGCAGAGTAAAAATAAATAAATAAATAAACACCCAGAATGCTTTGATTTTACAGTTTGCCATTTATTCTTCCCAAAATGCCCCAAAAGATGGATTTTATCACCTTATACAGCAGGGAAATACAATACTGCTTCTACAAATTCATTCCGACACGGTTTACAGCAGGGAAAACCTTGTCAGACGTTTCTATTGCCAGCCAGCCAGTGAAATACCTCGAGCGCCTGAGCAGCAGATGTGGGTCAGAGGAATTCTCCTTTGCTTCTGACACCAGCTTAACACCCTGAGTGGCTGAGGAAACCATACTATTCAAGCCAATGTGTTTGGGAAACAAGGAAAATTGGGTGTTCTGTCACGATCTGTCCGAGTACGATAATCGAAACGTTGATTCAACAGGAATTGGCATTGTGAAATTACACGTTCTGCTCCACGGCTCTCTGGTGTTTCCGTTAAATGCGCCTGATGGGCCTGATGGGATGACACAACGAGTTAAATGCTTATTACTGTCTGGAAAGGCACAGCACGTCTCTGAATGCAATTTTGTTTGTCTTTCAGAACCATTCGGCGTCCATGACTGAAGTCACATGACTAAGGGGGCAGCACCGAGTCACGTTCGCATCACCTCAACACTTCTAGGCACAAAAAGTTTTTTTTTTGTACTGTGGCATACTGTAAAAAAAAAAGGGAAAGAAAAAAGACAGTATTATGTTGTAACTACTTGTACCTAGAATCAGCTGTTTTGTACATTTTGTATAAGAGAGTGCTGTAGCTTTTCCTCATAATGTCAACACTGCTCAATTAATGTCCAGATTTCTGCCTTCTTTATGTTTTACATCACAAAAAGTAAATATATACAGTCTATATATAATGTAATTCAAATATCGATGTTGTAATGTGGTATTTGTACAAATAATTATTTTATTTAGATTTTTGTTCCTGTACATTTTTGGACAAAGATCATTTTGTATTCTTTTTGTTATCTGTATAAAGCATTTTGATCAACTTTGCCTGCTGATTTTCCAGGAATGTTTTTGGTATACCTATCTTTTGGTGTAAGATTTAAAGAAAACGTGTTGAATTGTTACACGTTGTCATATCGGATTCTCCTCGGGCATCTTTGAATGGCTATGTACTCAGCATGAAATACACAACACCGTTTGAATAATCTGTTATTCGTGACTTGTGTTTTGTTTTTCTTTAAAGTTTGCATTTCATTTGAAATGCTAAATATATTTTCCTGAGTAGTCTGTCAAATAAATAGTCTGTAGCTGAGTCCAATAACTTGAGTGGGTTTCATTTTTTTAAAGAATGGTTATGTAGTTGATTACAAATCGCATGACAAGGATGTTTTTACAGTACCCTTATTACTAGTACTTTGGTTAAAAACATGTTTTTGCAGCCAGGTGGTGTTTGACATGTACCATCAGGAACTAACCAGACAGATCTTGACCATTTTGAACAGATGAGTGTTTATCCATATGCAAATTTTGGAAAGGGAACAGTTTGATGATCTCAAAGTTCAGCGGCTACCATCACTTAAGAGTCAAAAGAGCATATGAGAGGGCCTTTGCAACACAAATTTAATACCAGTGGCTGCACTGAGAAGTAGCAGCTGACTATGGTTGAAAATAAGGGACTATAAATATGCCTCAAATGAAAAAACAAACAAAAAAAAAAGTTTATAAACAGAGAGGGGTGACCTGCAAGGTTCGCCGTTGGGCCCTCTGGAGATGTTGTACCCCTATCAACAAAACATCAAGGACAATGGGTGCCCACCTGATGACATCAGTAATATTGATAGCATCTAATGTCCCCCTCTTCCCTTTATTACCCCTACTCCCCATCGACATCTCATCAAAGCTGGTTAATGAGGGATTGTAAAATATTGTAACATCTAATCCTATTTGCTTAAATGGGATGATACTCTGTTTGGAGTGAAATATTAATTTCACGCTTTTCGTTTTTAAAAATAGTATATGAAACCGTACACTTAAAAAAAAAAAAAAAAAAAAATAGGTGTAGGATTTATTTGGAAACACTCAATAATTATTAGTAAATTTCACAAATAATTACATAGAAATGGCAATAACACATTTAATGAGACATGAGATGTTGAAGAAGAAGACTGAAATAGTATCTTCTTGTAAAACGTACTCCAATAATCATTGTTCCATTTTTATATTACACTCGTATTGCGTCTTGCTAGACGCATATGGGAAAAAGCCTTTTTTCTCCGGAACTGAAGCCTTTTTCATTCATGCAGTGAAACTGCATGGCCATTGGTTCGTGCAGGGTATTTAAAAACGAACTAATGGCTAGGCAGCGGAGCCCGCCAAGCCTGCCAAAGCCTGTCAGAATGGGCGGGGCATCTGGCTATATAAGCGGGCGTTCGCCACAGGAATCTCAGATTTTTTCTCCATCAGCGACGACTCTACGCTCATCGCTGATCCTGAAAGCCTGCTTGCCGTTGACACACCTCGCAGCTGGATCGAGACCTCCCTGCTCGGCTGACCGGCTCTCTTCGCGCCTCAGCATCGCAGCAGTTCCTGTCCTGTTCCCCTGCCACCATCCGACGATATTGAAAGAGGTTATTTCTAGCAGGTAAGCCCTAAAAGAGCAAATTCTAGCGACGTTGTTGCAAATGTTGCGCTGCGAGTGTGGCTCGTGCAGGGAATCTTGCACGATGCAGAAGGGTAGTGAGTGCGTCAACTGTCTGGGCAGCCCTCACGCAGAGACTGCTCGCTCACTGAGAGGAAATGCTCACGTTGAAAGCATGAGTCTCGCCCTTCTCCACTTGCGGACTGTCTTCACTGAAGGCAACCGCGCTCTCCCGTTTCTCCTCTCTCAGCGAGTCTCAGAGAGGGAAACAGCAGAGTCAGGGAATAAGCAACCGGGTTGACCGATCTCATGCCGGCACTGTGCCTGTGTGCTCTCTCTCCCCGTTGCACTCAAATATGCCGCAGAAGGGCAGTGAGCTGCGCGCTTACTGAGACAGAATGCTCACTCAGAGCATGAGTCTCGCTCTTCTCCACTTGCGGACTGCCTTTCACTGAAGGCAGCCCCGCTCTCCCGTTTCTCCTCTCTCAGCAAGCTTTGGAGAGAGAAACTGCGAAGCCTGGGAGCTAAGCAACCGGGTCTGAGCGATTTCACGCCGACACAAAGCCTGCGTACTCGCTCTCCCCGCTGTGCTTCGATCCGTCTCTCACACTTAAGGATCAGCGTCCCTCTTTACATCGAGCAGCTCTCTCCTTCTAAGTAGATCGGAGCAGATGCTGCCACTGGCAGCTTCGAATTGTGTGCGTCACTACACAGACACGGGCTGATTTTACCACGAAAGCAGTCTGCCCCTGTTTGTTCGCGGAAGGTGGCCCCGCCTCCCCGCTCTCATGTTTCTCTCCTCCCAGTTACCTCGGAGGAATCAACGGCGAGCTCGCGGGTTGAGCGATCAGGCAGAGCAATTTCATGCCGACACACATTAGGCGTGTTTAATCTGCCAGTCTGTGTTACATGTGAGAATCAGCGCTCCTTGTTTCACGTTTAATCCAGTTTAGTGCCTCATTGTCGAGAGGCTCAATCCTCCTGTGCCAATGATTCAATATCGCTGACAGCTTTGTATTTGAACGCGCCTCTCGCCTGGGCCACACCCACGCTGAGGCTGCGTTGCTGAGACAGACCGCTCTTACAACGAGAGTTCATGTCTCGCTCTGCTTTGCTCGCGGCTCTCCTTCTTCAATGAAGACAGTCCTGCCCCTCCCCTCATCCGCTACGAGCGGATTTGGGAGAATGCGAGCAGCATTCTTGATCTGCCAGAGTGTTTACACATAAAGATCATCAAAACTCCTC
>NW_015506520.1:262457-263644 GCF_001515645.1 Sinocyclocheilus grahami
ATATATATATATATATATATATATATAATATTTTAATTGTACAGTAAATTTGCAGCATTTCATCTGTACTGTATTATTCAGAGATGAACACTGCCGTTCAATTCCATCATTCCAAGCACAAATCAACTCATGTGTTTCCAGCTCTAAACAAGCCAAAGTGAGTTTGACTCGAGAGATATAAAGACCTGCAGCAGCAGCTGACTCTGGTCTTCAATTTTTTCCTCCCTATGACATAAACTTTCTCTCCTCTGTGTGGTAGAACATGAAACTAAACAGAAACCCCCCTTTGCGTTTGGTAACTTCAGAAATGGTCAGTGGCTGTGAAATATCTGACTTCAAAGTGCTGTGTGAACTGTGCATCGTTTAGGTGCAAATCCCCAAACGGCTCCACTTTTGTAATTATAATTTTTTTTTCAGCTCAAACACACATTATTTCTATGCAAATGATAGTACATTCTGTCTTTTAGCATTTGTTTAGATGACTGTTTGCCATTTCCATAGAGACCCATGCATGTGCAACATGTGACTGATGCTGGGGAAAACATTCATCCAGTATATTGTCTACTTAAAAAAAAAAAATTCAGACTTGAATAGTTTCAGAAAGTACACTATTGCTTAATGATTTTTCTAATGCAGTGGTTCACAACTTTTTGACTCAGCGGCCCCCATTGTCCAACACAATATTCAAAGCCCCACCCAAATATAGAATATTCGCAGTGTTTCCCTTGTAATCATGACAAGGCTGTTTGTTTTCCACCATTTTTCCCTTAACAGAAACTGAGAGTACCGTGTAATCATTATATATAATAATTTTGTGTTCTTCAATTAGTATATTCAATAAATGATTGAGGGGGGTGGGTGGGGGTTGATTTCAGTTTAAATCTTTTTTTAACTTAGAGTTTGATTGTTTAATATATTAATATTATTTCAATAATTTACCCAACCCCATGAGAATTTGCTGAGGCCCTGGACCTCTGGTTGAGAACCACTGTCCTAAACATTTATGGGTGTGCGTATGAAGCATGTATAATTCCTTTGAAATCTCTTAAAATAAAAGACCATCCAAAAATACAATTTTATCATAACCTATACAGCCCCCACCCCCACCCCCCCTTGTATTTTTTATTTTTATGTGGAATACCAAAGGAGAAATTTAAGATAAATGAATCATATAAAAACATGTTTTT
>NW_015506520.1:264613-265647 GCF_001515645.1 Sinocyclocheilus grahami
TGCTGAATGATCTTAAGATCCTAAGAAAAAAAGAGAGCTGTGTAACAACATAAGGATTAGAAAATTATGAGAGTTTTCATTTTGGGATGAAACATTGCTTCGTTTCTGAAAGTATTTATAATATTTGATATTTACAGCTTTGAATATGCCTTTGAATATTTATGGCTTCTGCCAGGAGTCAAATTTAGTTTGTTATTGTATCATCATTATTGTTATCCTTAGTGCGAAACACTGTGATTAGCTACAGTTGATTTACTCAAAATAATACAAGGGTGTAGTGAACTGATCATTCGATGTTCACTCAATTTCACATCACAGAAGACCTTTGAAAACCTGATTTTGCTCATATAATGGAGATATTATTGAAACTATAGAACGAGTTTGATGCACTCTGACATTCACAATACAAAGTGCCAAATATTTTACTTGAAACATCAAAATCCCTCAGAAATTGCCATGGTTATTATGACATCATGACCAAGAGCTCATTAACGTATTACGGGACACATTTACATATCATTGCATATTCAGCAGTTCAGCACCAGTCCTGATGAAAGACAATGTGAGCCACTCCTGTTTTCACATGTGACGAAGTTAGCCAATCATAACAGATGTCATTAACATACAGATATCTTAAAGGTACAAACTGAATTGACTAAATTGTGTTTAGACTGAAAACTGGATCGAGTTACGGCAGGTTTGATGCCATTGACACCGAAATCGTGTCTGTTTTTGGTTTATGACTCCATAATGTAAGAACTTAAGTCAAGAATATAGATCCTGCCATTCGAGAGATGAGCAAAAGATCAGAAATGATGATATGAATCTCACTTGTATTTACATAAGCTGCATTAACTGCTTGAATCTAATGATTTGTTTTGTCATGTCTGTAGATATTTGTTGGGGAGATCTCCATGTATATCATGAAGTCCACTAGAGAAGCCCTCATAGCCCAGGAGAAAACCATTGTGACGGGCGAGTGCTGCTATCTAAACCCTCTCATCCGCAGAATCATTAGGTTTATTGGTGAGTCT
>NW_015506520.1:268964-269817 GCF_001515645.1 Sinocyclocheilus grahami
TGGAGATTTTCAAGTAATAGTTTTAAAGTAAAGCTGCTGAGCTGTGGCTGTTTTATTGATTAGTAACAGACAGAACGCACAACACTACCTCCACACCACATCCATTTTAAATGTATGCTACAGACATAATTGACAGAAACAATCAACAGAACTTTCCAATATAACTTCCACTCGCAGTGTTTCTATTAAGCATTCATATTTACAGGATGTTGGTTTCAGTACACATATCCATGCTGCCCACCCAGACTTGATGTGAAATTAAATGAGAAACATGGGGAGCGTTGCTTTGCTGGATGTGATGCATAATGTAGGGGAGTCTCTGGTAATGGTGTCCTCTGAGGCTTGGGATTGCGGTGGTACGGACCATCGGATTGCAGCATTTCTACAATCTTGAGCAATTGTGGCCGGAGAGTATCTTTTGTCTTTCTCTCTCCAGCGTTGCTCTTTTTTTCAGTAGCTCAACTTTTTGCTCATCGACACCCTTCGTACTTTCAGCCACACCATGAATTGTAATCCACTTCACTCAAAGATGCACGGGCTCATGGTGAAACTAGTTTGATACCACAAAATCAGTTGGAAAACGTCATTCTGAGAGAGTTGGCATAAGTAGAGGACATCAGAATTACATGCACAAGATATTAAGCTTAGTAGAGTAGTTTTGTTTGTATGCAAATGTAGCTTTTGCTCTAGTGGGCATTTGCAATTACTTCTGGTTGAAGATAAAAATAGCATCATTCCATCAAAACTGCATTGGTATTCATAGGCGTCCTCCAAGCCCTTGTCTGATTTGCTTATATTTTCGAGCCTTGATTGGGAGCAACAAGATGAGTACTTTTCTGTTGTTGTTGTTTTT
>NW_015506520.1:270500-272753 GCF_001515645.1 Sinocyclocheilus grahami
TTTTTTTAAATCAAATTAATGCAGCATAAATGACTGCCATACAAAGGCAATTAGTGTAACTCTACATTTTGTTGAAACTGGTTTCTTACACTGGTTTTGAACAGACCTTCAGTGTGCTTTGATGTCAGGTTAGTGATGTTGAATCGTCAGGGTGTGTGATGAAGTTGTTTTTCTTTGGTTGAAGTGAGTTTAGAGCAGCTCTCTTTCTCTTTCATGGGAGTAAGAGGTTATTCCGTTCTCCATAATTGGCCATAATTTCCCTGAGGTGGAGCAAGTGGCGTGTATTTATTTAAGCTTGATTTCCTCACAGTCACCTGCTGCACAATGAATCCACTGAATAAATCGGTTCCTCAGCTCGTGTGTGTGTGCTTGCCTGTTTCAGATGTACATCACGAGCACCATCAGGACGAAAAGCAGTCGTCTTGCCAAGCCTGTACTTTGTCTGGGAATCCTGTGCGCTGCTTTCCTCACTGGCCTGAACCGGGTATCAGAATACCGCAATCACTGCTCAGACGTTATTGCTGGATTCATTTTAGGAAGCACCATAGCTCTTTTTCTGGTGGGTTTCATCATTTCACACACACACACACACAATTTATTTATTTATTTTTTTGATGCTGAAAATTCAGCTTTACCATCGAATAAATAAATAAATTGAAATTTAAAATATATTAAAGTAGAACTTTAATATGAAGTACTATTTTAAATAGTAATAATATTACTGTTTTTACTGTATTTTTTACAAATTAATGAAGCATAAGAGACTTGTTTTGTTCTTACTGACCCCAAACTTTTGAAAGGTGGTGCAGTATTGAAAATCAAATACAATCCTTGCAGTCCACTTAAAAATAACATTAAAAATAGCATTAAAAAATATTTTAAAAAAGCATTTTTTTTCAAAACAAGGGTCAGTAAAATGTAACAATTCAATAATCATTTTTATTATTATTAATAAATATTATACACATTTATTATTATTATAACAGTAATGATTCTTTTCTTTTTTAATGATACATTAAAAAAATTGTTAACAAAAAATGTAAATAACGTTAAGTATTATACCACAGTTTCTAATTTAATAAGACTTTTTGGCTTTAGTAGGTACTATAACTATATCGCAATCTTCAAAAGTTGCTTTTTTCATGGTAGGGAATCTGTGTAGTGAACAACTTCAAAGGGAATCACTCCACTCCTACCAAACAGAAGCAGGAGGATTACCGCGGTCTTCCCTTGATGACATTCCCCCGTGTGGAAAGCCCTCTTGAGACGCTCAGCGCACAGGTAATGCTGTCTTCTGCATCTCAGGAAATCATCTCTCTCTCGGCCTGCTCACAGTGATTAGTGCTTGTTTTATTACATATATTTTAGTAAGGATCTTGCTGTTTTACACCGTTTACATTCACAGTTTGAATTTGACAACACTCATAATAACTTGCATTAATAAGTAATTTATTTATAAGTAATAAGTATCACACAAGCAAGAGTGTTGTTGCACTGAATATCAGCACTGTTAGTATGAGGCTATACTGATATTCAGTACAACAGCACGAATGGGATGTTACAGTTCTATAAACCAGTGTTTCCCAACCTTTTTTTAGTCGCGGCACCCTTTGGAAATTTTAACAAACTTTTGGCACCCTACAAAATTAATTTTGTCACAATATTTGAAATTCTAACTTCGATATGATAATTTGAAAAGCGTAGATATTCGGTACAACAGGGAATAACTGCGGAATAGAATGTCATACAGATATTTTTAATATTATTTAATAATTTTGTCCATCAATGGTGGAAATCAGTAGACTAATTTCTAATGAAGAGACCAATTTATATGACAGATTTTAATGTAGGCTTTTATACATATGTAAACATTATTTAATTACCATTATAACTAGCTATCTCACAAAGTTTTTTTAATTTTACAGTGGGGTAATTTTGGTGCAGTAGCACGAGATGGCTTGATTTCAAACTTTGAACTGAATAAAAAATGACAAGTAAGCAGTCAGTAATAAAATAAGAACAAATAAAGAAATTAATAATGATAGCACAAATAAAAAATAGCGACAGGCCTTCGAATTAAATAAATTGCTTTTTAGTTTTTCAGGTAGGTCTAACAGTGGGTTAAGATATTTAACTTTTTTTTTTTTTTTTTTTTTACCAATTATCCAAATAATGTTTAGTTCTAGAAAGCTATTATTATCAGAGGAAATGTGAGCATAACATAGCGGTTAGCAGATAAATGAATGAGAGGGC
>NW_015506520.1:272855-273567 GCF_001515645.1 Sinocyclocheilus grahami
CCCTGCTCTCGACAGACGGCACCCCGGTTGGGAAACACTGCTATAAACAGTTATTTAGTATAGAGTAACTTACATTTCAGGCATGTGGAATGTGGTTATTTTATTTTTGCTTGTCTAACACATTGTATATATCAATCTTTGCTGAGAAAAGCCAGCAAATGAAGATAAATTATCATTATTGACAAATCATTTCCACTATCACTGGTTTTCAGTCCACAGCAATGCATTTTGCAGTCGGGTTGCTCTGTCTGAGATAGACTTGGGAGTTGTCCAGACACGAAGAGTTCTTGTGTTTTGTTTGCACAGGTTTCGTCTCTTTTTTATTGTTAAAGTGTTGGTCTATATACATATGCAGACAGAGGTAACACTTTATTTTAAGGACCAATTCTCGCTATTAACTAGTTGCTTATTAGCATGCATATTTACTAGCATATTGGCTGTGTATTAGTACTTATAAAGCATATATCAATAGGGCCTTCCGCACCGCGGGAACCTTTTCATAGTACCAGAACTAATTGTGGAACTACCCACTTTTTGGCGTTTTCGCACCGCCGGAACTGGGTGCGATTTTAGTACCGGACTGCCTTTTTCAAAAACCAAATTAGCTCCTACTCTGGAGCAGGGTCTAACCAGCACAACTGGTACTAATCGTGACGCAAGTAGACATTGATTGGCCAAACGCGTATGAAAACACCCTCACCCGCCATGATTT
>NW_015506520.1:273780-274165 GCF_001515645.1 Sinocyclocheilus grahami
GCTCCGATCACAGCGTCCTCCATCCTCCTGTTGTTAATGTTGTTCTTTGTTTCTGTTGTTGAAAGCCGCGCACAAATGACGTCGCTGTCGACCGGCTTACGTCACTTCTTAGTACACACTGTCGGTGCGAATGCAACGTATTAAATGGTACTGGGAAATAGTTTGTGCAAAATCGTCCCAGTACTTCAGTACTGTACATTTAGTTCTGGAACTAAAGCGGTGCGAAAGGCCATAATGCCTTATTCTGCATGACCATATTTTAGATCCCTTAAAGGGGTCATATGATGCGATTTCAAGTTTTCTTTTCTCTTTGGAGTGTTACAAGCTCTTGGTGCATAAAGAAGATCTGTAAAGTTGCAAAGACTAAAGTCTCAAATCCAAAAAG
>NW_015506520.1:274273-274776 GCF_001515645.1 Sinocyclocheilus grahami
ATATCTACGTCACTATGTGGGAAGATTTGCATAACGCCGCCCAAATGTTCACACAAAGAAAGAAGGTGTGGTTTCAGGAACGCAGTAGTGTTGATGCAGCCATGTCAGGGAGAAAGCAAAAGCACTTTATTTGGCCTTCCGGAAGTAGATGCAATTAGGAATCATTGGTTAAGATTTATTTACAACAGAACAGCACAACCCAGATGTTCGAATTTGTGCAACGCATTTTATGGACGACAGTTTTTTGATCCTAGAAGAGTACAAGGCTGGCTGTGCACAAAGGCTATTTCTAAAAAAAAAGGGTCAATTCCGACTTTGCTATGACAATCTGGCGCTTCTGAATCAGCGACTGTAAGTATGTTTTGTTATTAGTTCAAGTATTTGCTATTGACTGTTCAAGTGCAGAGTTTTGCGCAGCACAGAGTAACGCGTCGTGTGTGTGAGTGTGAGGGGAACATGGTCACATCACAGGAGAGTGAACAGTCTGTCAGGAATCATAGCAC
>NW_015506521.1:0-1201 GCF_001515645.1 Sinocyclocheilus grahami
ATATAAAAAAATATTATAAAAATAATGAATTCATATTTAAAAGTCTCTGTATTTGCAATCACTGATTATTTTGCAATCATTAAATTATTTGTTTTCACAGCTTTAGACTGTACTGTGATGAGCGGTAACCTGAAGCAGATAGACGCTGGGTCTGGCTCAGTGGTTGGAGTGAACAATCTTAATGAAGTGTTCATCCTGATTGATAACATCTTCACAAAGATCAGCGGGTCTCTAAAGCACTTCAGTGTTGGTCCTGCTGGTCAGCTGGGGGTTAATACAGCAAACAACATCTTCAAGTTTCAGAGTGGCAACTTTATTCAGTTTCCAGGTGAAGAGTTACAGAGAGCAAAATTAAGACAAAAGACAAGTTTAACCAGTCATGAATTTACATGTTTTAAAATAGCCAAAGTCCCGAAGACATCATCTTATTATGGTTCTTATTAAACTTGATTAATTTTTCATCCAACCTGTTGATTGTGTTGTTAGGGCTTCTCAAACAGGTGGATGCTGGAGGTGATCAGATCATTGCAGGTGTCAATATGAATGATGATATATTCTGTTTAAATATGGATGCTAATGACAAATGGCCATCCAGCACCACTCCTTGGGTTCAAATTAATGGAAAGCTGAAGTATTACAGCTGTGGCCCGTACAGCTGTTGGGGAGTGAACAGCTATGACTATATCTTTTTATTTAGAAGCAAAGGCTTGAGTTTCTGACAAAACTGAAGAAATAAAGACACTAGGGTGAAAGCAGCAAAATAATTTAATAATTTTCTCTGTACGATGACTGACTGCATTGTATCTCTTTCGGTCTTGTGCAGGATGTGTCTAATAATGTCTGTTCTGGCTCTGGCGTCTTTGTGAATATTCCTGGACTTCTGTCCATGATTGAAGTAGCAACTGATGGCAGCGTCTTTGGTGTCAACTATCAAGGGAACTTATACCAAAGGTGAGCTGAACAGTCAAAATATTACACAAGTTTTATGAACAAAATGATTAACTTGTCATGCACATTTTTTTAATGGAAACAAAATGCTGCATTCAAGAAGACATACATTTTGTCTATTGCAGAACTGGAGTCACTCTCTCCAACCCTGTTGGCACAGACTGGATCTCAATGGTTGCCTGTCCCAATGGCCACAAGCATGTGAGCTTTGACCTGGGAGTGCTGTGGGTCGTGTGTGTTGACGGCTCCATCC